>NC_047124.1:22716309-22841309 GCF_902500255.1 Thalassophryne amazonica
TTATTCCTTTGTATTTAAATAAGGAATTCATAATATGAGATTGCCAATATGATCAAAATTCATGCTGTCTGGAAACAATTTAGAATTTCAACCCCTGAGGGGGAGAAATTCAAGGTATCAGATGGTTAGTGAGCTTGGTTTCAGTGCAGAAGGTTTCCCAGTTCAAACTCCACCCCTGCCGCATTTCTCCATGTAACATGGAGCCGCGTCAGGAAGAGCATCTGGCGTAAAACTTGTGCCAATTCAACAAGATCCACCTTGGATCTGCTCTGGCGACCCCAAGTGAAAACAGCTGTTGGGGCTATGGCCAACATTTGGTAGATTTGAAAGTGATTTACAAGAAATCTTATGGATGTTATTGTAAGCGGGGTCACAGGTAATCTCAAAACATCACAGATGCGCACACGTGCTTCCTCCTGTAGTTTGTCTATATGAAGTGCGATGGAGGAAAAGACAATATTCACTATAGAATTTCCTCCAGATAAATATGTCCTCTTCATTAAAATGAGCTATAATTTTGCAACATGCTACAAAATAAATCTGCATTATAATGCTGGGATTTCAGTAGAAACCAAATTTTCTTAATTTTGTGAAATTTGAAAGGCCCCATAGCTTTAACTGTCAGAAAGTAATATCATGACCAAATAAATAAATACAAGGTTGCATGTTTTTAACTTGCCTATTTATTACATTAAGTTATGTCAAGAATTATTAGTGCAAGAAAAGCTATCAATGTGTGTTTAGCTAAATCTTTATTAGATTAGATAGAACTTTATTGATCCCTTGGGAAGACTCTAACTGGGAAATTGAGGTTCCAGCAGCATTGTATAGCAGCACACAGCATAAGAAGCACACAGAGTATCAAAAGTAAAAGTAAAAAACAATTTTCAAAATGTAAATACAAATGTAAGTAGCAGAAATACTGCTCGCTACTGGTTTACTGGCTACTACTGTTCCTCTCCTTCCCGTCCTCTGTCTCCCTTTTACTCCTCCCCATGAGTGAGGAGTTGTGCAGTCTGATGGTCTGAGGGACAAAGGAGTTTTTCAATCTGTTGGTCCTGCGCTTGGGAAGGAGCAGTCTGTGGCTGAAGAGGCTCCTCTGGTTGCTGATCACGGTGTGCAGAGGGTAACTGGCATCGTCCATAATGTCCAGCGGTTTTTCCAGTGTTCTCTGCCACCGTCACCAAAGAGTCCAGCTTCATGCCACCCACAGAGCCAGCATCTTGATCGTCCAGCCTGAATGTGTCCTTCTTGGATGTGCTACCCCCCAGCACACCATGGTTTAAAAGAGGACGGATGTTCTACCACGGAGTGCTAGAACATCCACAGGAATTTCCTGCAGATGTTAAATGATCGCAGCCTCTTCAGGAAGTAGAGCCTGCTCTGTCCCTTCCTGTCCAGTTGTCCAGGTTGCTGTCCAGCCACAGCCTGTGGTACTTGTAGGACTCCACAGTCTCCACCTCAACTCCCCCATCAGAACTGGTTGCGGTCTCGGTCAGGACTTCCCAAAGTCAATAACCAGCTCCTTTGTCTTTGGAGTGTTGAGCTGTAGACTGTTTTTGGGGCACCAGATAGCAAAGTCCTTCACTAGGCTCCGATACACCTCCTCTCCATCATCCCTGATGCATCCAATAATAGCTGTGTCATCTGCAAACTTGTGGATGTGACACAGCTCAGAGTTGTAGCAGAAGTTCAAGGTGTACAAGAGAAGAGGGGCCAGCACCATGCCCTGGGGTGCTCCGGTGCTGCTGATCAAAGTGTCAGACGTGGTATGCCTCAGCCTGACATACTGCGGCCTGTTGGTGAGGTAACTGGAGATCCAAGTGACCAGACATTTGTCTAAATAATTAGCTTATCACTTATGTTGATGAACTAATTGTATGTTAAATGTTTCCCTTAATGTTAACATCAGATTTAGCTAAATAAATAGCTAAATTTACTCTGCATGCTACATTTTTCATGAACAATTAGCTAATTACCTTAATGTTCGCTTAATGTTAACTTAACATTGAGATATATATTTAGCATTTACTGTGAGATTTGTTGCATAGAGTAGCTTTTAATGTAAAAAAAGCTATCAGTGTGTGTTTAGTTAAACCTTTGGTTCCACATTTATCTAAATAATTAAATTATCACTTATGTTGATGAATTAACATGCATGCCAAATTTTTCCTTCGTGTTAATATCAGATTTAGCTAAATAAATAGCTAAATTTACTCTGTTGCATACTACATGTTTAATTATCAATTAGCTAGTTATCTTAATAGTTAGCTCGGTGTTTACCTTAACATTTAGTTATATATTTAGCATTTACTAAGATTTCTTGTATACAATAGTATAGATTAAGGTATTTACTTAGCTAAATTCTGAGGTTAACTTTTAGCCAAATATTTAGATAATCAGTGTCAATGATGAGTTGATTATTAGTCAAATGTGTAAATAATTATGCTCAACGTATTTTTAAACCTGAGGAAAAAAATATTAATTTCCTTACATTAAAAGTGTAGTACACAAGACGTTTTCAATCAATATTATACATATATAAGCTAAAAACACATAGCATGACCAGGTGAATGGGGGTACTATCACGGTGGCTACGTTTATCTAAATATTTATTTCATATTTAATACATCAGTGTAACTGGTTAGCTAATAATTTTGGCAAACATACATAAAGATTTACATAAATAAACAAAATTAATTTACTGTATTTGGATGCTAAATATTAAGGTCAGATGAAACTCATGGCAAAATTAATGAGAAAGGTATGAAAATAGTCAGAATAATTCTCTAGAATTACAGTTGTTTATTGTACGGTAAATCTGCTCATAGTCGGCAACTCCCAAAACGGAATTTACCGTGCTCAAAGGAAATGAGGGAAGCCACCAAGAATAATTTTGTCCTTCGAAATTCAGATTTGGCAATAATTCTTGGATTGTCTTTTTTTTAGCATGTACAAGTTAATGTTAAAGCATGTAAGATCATTTTAGTTCAGCATTTTTTGATGTTACAGCTAAATGTGGAAAAACCTTGTGTCTATACGGCTCCTCTAAGCTGGTTTGTTTAATGAAGCACTCGCTTTTATTTCGTGCACATATTTGCACTTTTGTAGCACACGAGATACACCTGCAGTACACAACGACCCCCCACCCCCCCACGAGACAAAATGAACCGAGGTTGACACAGCTAAAAGCAGCATAATGGGCCTATTATAGGCAGCCTGCATCATGCCTAATTCATCGGGGCGGTATCGGTGTGTTTCTTTATTCAGCAGCCTCCACATCCTTGTGATTCAAAGCGGCGGAGGCTAACAGGGAAGAATACCCCCCCCCAAGCTGCCCCACTCAGGTCCCCTATCTCGTGGATGGCACTTTCAGCCCCAAGTGACCCCTCTCTTCTCCGGTACGGAGGTGAGGATCTGGGCAAGGGGGACGGGGAGAGGGAGCGAAGGACCTGTGTGACTCAGTCCAAATGGAGCGTCTTGTGGTTATCCCTCTAATACAGACTATTATGTGGTCCCACCACTGACACTAATGGGATGTTACAACGATTTAAAATGATTTAATGGCTCCCAGGTTGGGGCCCCTAATGGCCCTCTTTATACGCCAATGCGTATTATGAATGGCAATGACAGTGTTGTGAAGTGCACGCGTTCCTCTCGCCTTCTTTTCTCTGCGGCTCAGGGCGGTGTGACAGGTGTCGTTTTGTGTGGCGATCGGGCAGCACGCTGCTGCAGTGCGTCTTTGATGGACTCCTCATAGGGGACATTGTTAGGAGTGTGCGTTGACCATCTTATCGCATGCCGTTGTCACTAATGTGATGCGTTGATTGTACGCCCACTCTGTGGAAAATATCAATCTCAGTCGAAAGTTACTATAAAGTCCATTTAAGTTCTGAATATATCACCTTTCATGTTTTAAAGTTTCAACACACCAAAAGCATGGTAATCAACGAGACATGTTATGACCAAATGGTGCATGTGTACAGGAACCTGGGGTAAATTTGGGGTTATAACTGCCCTGTCCCTGCCCTCATTTATACATATGGATTTTGTCCACTGCCACGCCCCCTTCTTACAGTTTTTGCCTCCAAAAGTCTAAAGCTCTCCACACGAGACTTTCCCACGATATGAAAATCCCAACGTGATGCTCAAGCTCTGCTTTTATTTGTGAGTAAAATGTATATTTATGTAAGTGTGACAGCTTTTATTTCAATAATTTAGCAAAATTCATTTTAGTTGAATGCTTACTTAACCTTAGTGGACTTTATTTTTATTTTGTATATATTTTGAAATATGAAATTCTGTTATCAAATCTTGTCACCATATTTTTCTCCAAAAACACACACACACAAAAAAAAATATATATAGCAAATGAAATTTCCAGTAGGGCAGAAGAGGTGGCAGGCACACACTTGCAAAGTCGGACATAAATCTACCCGGTAGTGATGTCACACACCGAAAGTGAGGACATATTGTAGTTGGCAGATGGCCCCTCTATGAAATCTGGTTCTGCTTAAGGTTTCTTCCTGTAAAAAGGAGTTTGTTCTCACCGCTGTTGGGCAAATGTTGGGTGTCTGTAAATTATACAGTACACAGCACCGTCTAGACCTGCTCCACAGGAGCATGTAAAGTGCCTTGAGATGATTACAGTTGTGATTTGACACAGTTAAAATAAATGTGACTTAACAGACTTGTTCCATAAAACAGTGTGAAGGTATCAACGACACCGCTGTTGCCCGATCCCATTCCGTAATCTACGTAGCACAGCAGTGAGTGAAGAACTTTAAAAGACACATAATTGATGACTTTAATTTGGAAGTCCTCCCATCCCATCTACTTTCCAGTCCATGTGGACATTTCTTAATATGGATTAAAGCTATTGATCACCTACGCTGAGCCATGCAGGGAGGATGAGCAAATCGCTGGTCGTGTGCCATGATATTACAAGTTTATTCATCTCCTATCCAAACCTCATGATTCCCGCAGCCACTTTTATTAAACACACAGAGTGAAGTCACAGATCGTCCTCTGGCCTTTTTTTCAAATATACTGTTCTACTTTTTCATCTACCCTCAGGTGGTCAACAATCCTGGGGTTTATCCGCTGAATGTTTGAGACAGTATGGCCGAGCCACTGAGATAGGTTTGTGTATGCATGTGAATTGTGTGTAAACCTTTTCATGCATGCGTGTTGTGTTGGGCGCGTGCCCGTGCATTTGCGTGCGAGACGGAACAAGAGCCCAGAGGATTGACAGCTCTAGCAGTCATTACACGCTGGATTGAATGCTAGATTAGTCCAAAGTGGCTCAGGGTCAAGCGTCAGCCTGCTCCCTTTTGGCACTCGATGACTTTAATACCCACTACTGTATTAGTCAATTACTTCAAAGACTCAGCTGCTCTCTTGTTACCTCTCCCACTGTTCTGATTTCATACCATCTGAAGCATAGACTTTTTTCATTGTATGTATTATTGATTTGTCTGTATTCATGCATAATATTTCTCTAAAAGAGAAATGTGCTTTTAAGAAATACCACTGTAAAGGTCTTATAATGTAAATCCATGGAGGGCAAGAAAGTAAATGATCGTGTCTTCATCCAACATTGATAGCTGTTTTTTTTTAACTATCCAAAGGTTTGATTTACTTTTTTCCAGGAAAGAAACTGTCAACAAAAAAATATCTGCAGAATGATATACAAACCTGCAGTTTTCTCCATTTTTAACTCTTAAGTGATGTGCAGCATTATAAAGGATCCAAGTCTGCTGTTAGGAAAACTCTGAATACATTTATATTTCAGAAATAACAAATGGTAAACTTAACACTTTGCTTCGATGATGTACAATAGGAAAGAATAATAATGTCTTGCAGCAAAGAGTACGTGAGATGCTTTCAAAAGTAAGTATAAACATATGAATGAAAAAAATCTTCACAAACTGGAAGAATATGGAATGAAAACCTGCGAATGTGGAAAAGTACTTGAGATTATGGAACAAAAATTTCAGAATTTGAAACGGAAAGTAGAAAAGTAGTAAATATGCAATGAAAACCTTAAAATGTTGGTGTCCAATCGGTTGCTCCCGGTTTGTTCGGGGTGCCCACAGTGGATACAGCCAGATCTGCATTGGTATTTGGTACAACTTTAAAGCCGGGTGACCTTCCTGACGCAACTCCAATTTTATCTGGAGAAACACACACAGCCGCTGGTGTTCCGAAGAGGTCTTCCATCCAAGTACTAACCAGATCCTGCACTGCTTAGCTTCTGAGACCTGACGGGATCAGGTTTACACAGAGCAGACCGGCTGCAATGGAAACCTTAGAATATGAAATGGGAACTGGAGAACATGGAATGCAAACCTCAGAATACTGACAGACTCTTGAACTCAAAAAAAATATGAACTCAAAATATAAGATTATAGAAAGGATACCTGAAAATAAACAATAGAAACCTTTGTGTGGAATAAAAACCTGATATTATGGAATGGAAATTTGAGAATATGCACAGGAAACCTGAGATTATTGAATGACTTGAGAATATGGATTGGAAACCTGAGAATATAGAATAACATTTGAGAATATGAGATGGAAACCTGAATTTAAAATACGGAGTACAGTATTGAGATTATGGAATGAAAATTGAGAATTTGCAAAGGAAATCTTAGAATATGAAATGAAATTTGAAAAAAATGTAACGGGAACTTTAGAACATGGAATGGGAGCTGGAGAATATGGAATGCAAACCTCAGATTACTGAAAGACCCTTAAGATTATGGACTCAAAATCTAAGATAATAGAAAGAATATGTGGAATAAAAACCTGATATTATGGAATGGAAATTTGAGAATATGCAAAGATTACTTAATGACTGAATGGATTGGAAACCTGAGAGTAGAATGACATTTGTAAATATGGGATGGAAACCTGAATTTATGTAATGAAATTTAAGAATACGGTATGCAGTCCTGAGATTAAGGAATGAAATTTGAGAATATACACTGGAAACCTCAGATTATTGAATGACTCTTGAGAATATGGATTGCAAACCTGAGAATATAGAATGACATTTGAGAATATGGGATAGAAACCTGAGTTTATGGAATAAAATTTAAGAATACGGTATGCAGTCCTGATATTATGGAATAAAATTTGAGAATATACACTGGAAACCTCAGATTATTGAATGACTCTTGAGAATGTGGATTGGAAACCTGAGAATATGGGATGGAAACATGAATTTATGGAATAAAATTTAACTATACAGAATGCAGTCCTGAGGTTATGGAATGAAAATTGAGAATATGCATTGGAAAATTTAGAAGGTTTAATAAAAATTGAGAATATGGGATGGAAAACTAAGATTGTGGAAGGAAAATTTGAGATTATGCAATGGAAATAGGAGAATTTGGAATGGAAATCTCAGAATATGAAATTAACTTTGTGTGTGTTGTCTTATTTGACATTAAAATTCTTTCAAGTTATTCTGACACTCATTCAGTATGTCCATTTCAGTTCCAGCAAATCGTTAAACAGCCAAACTTCACGTATAACAATACAAAACTAGCCATCCACCTTGGATGATGAATGATTGCCTTTGGTAACACGTTATGGTGTTATCTGCGTGTCATGTCTCCAGAAGATGCATCAAGACAGCCCTTGACACTGACCACAACAGAAATTGAGAAAGTCAAACACACCTTGACATCAATTGGACGTCCAATTAATACTGAATATGCCAGTGTTTGTTTACAGCATACATGACAATACAAAAACAGCTGTCAGTGATTCCTCAAGAATTTAAACAATTATAAAAGTCTTAAATCATACAACTCAATTTTTGGTGTTCATTATTTTTCAAATCTTGTTTTACCTCAGTTGAACTTCTACAGTAATTGTTCTGCTCTTCGTTCACCTCTATCCCACATATTTGGGGGTCAACATGGACAATGTGCCCACAGGTTGGGCAGCTTAAGGATTTAGCAACTTGCTCAAGGACACTTCCTCACTCAGCCGCCCTCATGGATCGAAACCAGTAACCCTTGAGTTCACAGATAACTTACTCTACCAACTTGAGCTCCATTATATCTCAATGAAACATGAGCTGTAGTAAAGCATAGTTGGGAAACATGAGTATAATACATATGAAAAATATATATATTTTCATTAAAGAGGCCTTATCCAAAATTTAAGGTTTGTTAGACTCGTACGGTTAAGCTTCTCTGTTCTCCTCTCTACAACTGTCTGTCTATCAAAGCTCCACTCCTCCCATTAGCTGTGATGTTAAATTGCTCTTGTGAGATTGTGTCGTTGGGCTCTACCTTCCTTTTCTTTTGGGTGACTGATATGACCTTTAGGTACACCGACTGACAATTACTGTCACTGAGAAATTGAATTATTAGCTTTCTCTGCCAACGGAGCCTCAGGTAGGTGGCTGGTAGTTGAGAGTAAAATGCTGTAATTACTTGGCTAAATTGCCATATTATATTTTTTCCACTCCTTTTCTTTTTTCATTCTTCTTCATGAGTGATATATAAGCAGGGTAAAAAGAAAAAGGAAGGTGTTGAGCTTTGAAGCTTATGAAAGCAAATGTCTTGTCATCTTTCTTTCTATCACTCCTACGTAGCTGTCAGCCCCAAAAGCTTTCCAGAAATTGCCAGATTTTACATTCACCAGTTATAGTGCAGCATATAATGGAAACAATCCTGCAAATGGTGATAGTCGTGCCCAATTTGGCACAAATACTTCTTTGATATTACTCTTTTGAAAAAACTGTTTGGCCACTTGAATTTTAAATAGGGAACCAGGTTGAGGTCAACTGAAGAATTACACAGGGGTCAAAATGAAAAGATGCTCCAATCATATTGCAAACTATACCACATTATTTGTCTGATCATAAATATTCCAAAAAGGTATAGTTTGGACTATCTGTGACTGAATGTTCTGGAGTTATGGGGTAAAAACGGCAAAAATGGTGACAAAGGTCATTTTCAGTTTGTACAGGGGTCAAAAGTTAAAGTTACTCAGATTTTGGTAAAAAGTGGTGCAAATTATTGGTTGAGCTAATAGGATTAATAAATGGAATAGTTTTGACAGTGTTGAATGCTTGGTCTCCAAAGTAAGGGTCAAACAAGGTCTGTTGGATTCTGTGACATGTGACATATGTTACCCCGTAACGTGATAACTAAGCATGACACACGGTGCAAACTAGTCCTATTTTAGACTCACTAACTGAACCTTTACAGCATTTAGTGAGTTACCACCACTTAATGTGTAAAAGTCTGTCCGTGCATGCAAGATATTGTAAATTCATGCATCGGAATTCCATATGTCATCTTAAAAAAATTATAAAAAGGTGGATTTTGAATATCCCAGCAAACCTTAAAACTCAAATGAATAGAAAACGAAATGTTGAAATTCTCACTTGTGGAATGTTTTTTCACCAGCTTTCCTCCAGTTAAAATAGGCGTAACGTATGCGGCCTGTCAGATGGTGCAGTTTAAGTAGTGGGTGTTTAGCAAAGCTTAAACTGTGCTGTCTTTAATTAACCAGGGATGGATGACTACGAGCAGCCTTGTGAGGTCACAAAGGAATCCAGGGGAGAGGATGCATTAAAAAAGAGGATAGTGCAGTATATAAAGCAGAAAGATAGAAGATATGTATGGTATGTCTGCATTAACCATTTAAATACTTCGAGGTGCAAATGTACTACTCATCGTGCATGCACGGAGTTTCATATTTATTATGTATTATGAATGCAGTTTGCACAAAATTAATTCAAGTCATAATTATTTGCTCTATTTCCATCTGTTGCATTATGGTGGTATAAGGCGAGTTTATCACCAGAAGGTTTCTATGGTTATTAATGATGCACTGGAAAAGTACAGCTAATGCACATAATGGATAATGTCATCTTTGTTTGCACTGTACGCAAGAGGAGCATTAAACTGTTGGTGCAAGTTTTTCCTCATTTATTTGATCTGTCCTCAATTATATTAATTCACTAGCTTTTTACTTGGAGAACTGCAGGTGTCGTCTTTATGATGCATGATGTCTATTATTCCAAATATTAATGCCGCTCAGGATTTCTAGAGCTGAACTTTCCTCTTGATAGTCAACGTCAGGTTGAAGAGGTGCAGACTGGAAAGCTGGGGTCGTAACTGTCAGAGTCTAAATCTTTTTAAAGAGGGTGACAAATATATGACATAACAGATTTGTTACAATGTAATACGCTCACACCAGTATTTTAAGTTCACTGCAACAACAACAAAATCTATATGAAATAACTGTGCTTAATTAAAGCAGTGTTTCTGAGTTGGATGTTCTATCACTGTTTATACTGGGCACTGTGACATGAAGTTGGGATCAAACCGTAATCAAGAAAGCACTAGCCACAGTTAGTGTTAATATAGTATATATAATATAGTACGGTCGAGTGCAAACATTTAGTATCAACCATCGTTAGTAGAGGTGGACGATACTGGGAATTTTGGTATTGATCCAATACCAAGTAAATACAGGCCCAGTATCGCCGATATCGATACCGATACTTTTTCATATTTAAGCTTCATAGATCCAAAGGATCCAAAAGACCTAGGGTAGAATTTTGCCAAACATTGTACGTGACAACAAAATACTTTATCACAATCAACATTTTTGTTTAAAAAAATATCACTCAACACAACTTAAAATCTCCTGAGGTAGAGGGCTAACTCGAGGAGAGCGCTGAGTGGGCGGGCCAGGCTGAGCCTACCTGCATGGCTGTTGGCTGGCGCAGCTGAGCCACGTGACGGCGCAACAACAAAAGACCAGAGGGGGGAGGGTGCGCTGCTCCGTGTTGTGTGACACAGCGCAGCGCTGCTCTTACCTACAGAGTAGACTTTGATGAATCTGCGTGTGCAGCAGTCAGTGTGTGCGGGAGAGGAAAAATGCTTGAGTATCGATATTTTTACACGAGGATCGTTCAATATCAAGACCAGCGTTGGTATCGATATTAGGATCGATCCGTCCACCTCTAATCGTTAGCATCGACCGCTGACAGTGGTGGGCACAGCTAACCAGAGAGTTAGCTTTGATAACCATTAAACCACGAACTGAAAAGTTAACTTTTATAACGCTAAAGCGATAAACCGCTAAAAAAATTTGCGGATATTACTGCTAACCGCTAGCTTTTAGTATTGACTCTGTCGCGGCCCCATCAGATGACACTATTGGCTACTGATAAGGTAGTTTCAAGTTTAAGCACTGCAGGAGCTGCTGGGTTCATTCAAAGGCAATCACACACAAAACAAATGCACAAAGATAAATAAAAAACAATAAAACCCCAAACACTGTCATCATCTTTATCAAAAGCAGTAAACTGTAGTATTCGAAGTTTATAATATAGAGTTTAGCTCTATATTATATATTTATAAACCGTTAATGAAGCTATGGCACACCTGCATTGTGTTCACAAATGCAAAACAAATGCATGAAAAATAAATTTAAAAAAATACTGACCTTTGAGCTGCTTACATACTGTTTGTCCACAATGTAAGTTCTTGTCTTCTTATCAGCACTTGTGTGCTTTGACCTGTGAACCGGAAGTGTTAGCTAGCTCTCTGCATTCATAAACAGGAACTAACGTATGATTTTAGGGTTTACAAACATTATTGACTGTTAAATTTACTCACTCTACCAGCAAAATAATTGTTCACAGAACTAAATTTATCTTAAGCTAATTGGTCCACTGAGGGTTTTCAGTTATCTGAAAAGCTAATCTGCCAACGAAAACATTAGCTTCACTAATTAGCAGTTAGCGGATTAGCAGAACTGTGCACACCACTGACCGCTGATGTTAGTGTTAGCCATATTTAGTCTTCAACTAACCATTAGCGTTAAACACTGTTAGATTATGCATATGCTAATGCTAACCAAGGTTGGTGTTTTCGGTGACTATTCAATATTCCGAAGGCCTATTGGTCCGAAGGTCTATCGGGGTGCATGTGGAGACGGCCTGTGAGTGGTGGAGGAGCGTGCAGGCAGACGCCTGGTGCTTTAGCTTTTCCCCTTTGATAAGCCAGAAGCCAAACAAGGAAGTATCATGGAGAAACTTTCAAATCCTGAGGAAGATTTGAGAATGTAAAAGTGACATTTCTGTTTTAAACAGTTTCTTCGGAGCTTTGCTGTGGCTGCATGCTGTTAGCCTGCTAGCTAACTGACTGACCGGTCTTCTTTAGTATAGGGCCCATCGGACCAATGGACTTTGGGAATAATGGTCCTTCCCCAATGTTTTTTTTTTTTAATATGGCTTATCAGTGATTAAGTCAGCTGAAGACTGGTATAAATAATAAAATGCTAAACATCTGGAAAGCTGATAACTACCTTTTATCACTGCAAAGCAAAAATTGCTTCAGGTTTTTTATTTTCTGAGGGATTTTAGTTGTTGATTTGGAAGATTTCATTAACATAGTGCTTAAAGCATTGCGGTTTATTCCAGATTATATGTCTGAACCCAATCACCAGAACCAGATTTTCCACTTATTTTAAGAATTCTCTTCCACTGACGGCAGTTTTCAAAAATGAATTAGACAGATTTTTTTTCACATAAACTGCTCATTACAAACCATCCAAGACTGAAAGAAACACGCAGAGAAGACGAGGAAGCAGTTGGTGCTTTACTGTATTTGAGTATTTGTGTGTAATTTTGAGCTAAAAAGATGTGAGCAAAGCGTTTGAGGGAATAAAGGAATGAGGTGATGCAAGAACATTTTCATGGAAAGAGCTGAACAGAGGCGTTTGTATGATTTTTCTAACTTAAGGTCGAGCCTGCTCAACAGTCATAAAAAAAAGGACAATTTGCACACGCCATAAAGGACATTTATGCTCATTGCCGTGTCTTTGCAGAACCCCATTGCTCTTTGTTTTAATTGTCCGTGAACACGGCATTGTTCTGCAAGATTAGGGTCTGCAGAAAATTTCCTCAAACTTGTTCATTGTTACAAGGAACACATTACAGGGCCTTCATTATTTTCACACAAATGCAAAGAATATGTTATTTGAATTTACATAATTCTCAGAGTAGCTCTAACATGGCTATAAATAGATTTATTCAACTTGGGCTCTGATTTAAATGAAACAAGAAGTCATAATCTCTTACTGATGTTGCATCTTTGTCTCTTTGGTTCAGTCTTTATGTGATCTGTTATAATGGGTTTGCTATGTATGTCAAAATCATAATTTGTAAATAATACTTTGTTTTACGGTCCATCAAGGAGAATAATTTGTTGTTGAGATCCGACCTAAAACACAGACAAATTTCCATCACCCTTTGGTCTTCTGAAAAAGGTTGTTGTGTAATACATTTGCTTTGCTTGTCCTCCACTGTTGTACTGCCTTGATGCCTTGGATGGGGCAAAGTCCTCACCTGAGCTCCGGGAGCCAAAGCCTTGGTCTAGGCCAGGGGTATTCAACTCCAATCCTCGAGGGCCGGTGTCCTGCAACTTTTAGATGTGTCTCTGCTTCAGCACATCTAAGTCAATTGAGTTCATTAGCAGCACTCTGGAGAACTTGACTGCATACTGAGGAGGTAATTCAGCCATTTGATTCAGGTATGTTGGATCAAGGACAAATCTAAAAGTTGTAGGACACCGGCCCTCAAGCACTGGAGTTGAATACCCTTGGTCTAGGCCTTGAGGGGTGGAAGTCTTGGACTGGGCCCTGGGAGCTAAAACCTTGGTCTAGGCCTTGAGAGGTCCAAGCCTTGACCTGGGCTCTCAGGTACAAGGTGTTGGCCTTGAAGTTTCAAGCCTTGGTCTTGGCCTTGAGAGGTCAAAACCTTGGCCTGTGCTCTCAGGTACAAGGTGTTGGCCTTGAAGTTTCAAACATTGGTCTTGGCCTTGAAAGGTCCAAGCCTTGGCCTGGGCTCTCAGGTACAAGGTGTTGGCCTTGAAGATTCAAGCCTTGGTCTTGGCCTTGAGAGGTCAAAACCTTGGCCTGTGCTCTCAGGTACAAGGCGTTGGCGTTCAAGTTTCAAGCCTTAGTCTTGGCCTTTAGAGATCAAAACCATGGCCTGTGCTCTCGGATACAAGGTGTTGGCCTTGAAGTTTCAAACCTTGGTCTAGGCCTTGAGAGGTCCAAGCCTTGGCCTGGGCTCTCAGGTACAAGGTGTTGGCCTTGAAGATTCAAGACTTGGTCTTGGCCTTGAGAGGTCAAAACCTTGGCCTGTACTCTCAGGTACAAGGCATTGGCGTTCAAGTTTCAAGCCTTAGTCTTGGCCTTGAGAGATTAAAACCATGGCCTGTGCTCTCGGATACAAGGTGTTGGCCTTGAAGTTTCAAAGTTTGGTCTTGGCCTTTGAGAGATCAAAACCTTAGCCTGGGCTGTTAGGTACAAGGCCTTGTCCTCAAAGTTTCAAACCTTGGTCTTGGCCTTCAGGGGTCAAAGCCTTGGCTCGCATCTCAGGGGATTTTTGGTCTTGACTACAACAGTGTTGTCCTCGAGGTGTTGGTGCAACACAGCATCTTTCTACCTCACACTCAAAGATCTTGTGCAAACACAAACACAGTTCACACACAGACAACCCCTTGTTTGAAATACGCTCATCCTCAGCGTGACATGCACTACAGTTTGGTTTCAAGTGGTTTATAAGCACTCACTGGTTTTGCTTGGCTAGCACGGCCGTGCCTGAGGACGGACAGTTGATTGTTGTGTGACCACAGACGAAGAGCTGCGTGTGACCAAGTCCGACCCGGCTACTTGTTCCGTAGTAATTCTACTTTGTGAGTTCCTCGAACTCCAGAGGTTAGGCCCAGTTTTGGAACAACAGCAGTGTTTGACAATTACTTTTAGAGGGAAGTCCAGTTTTACTGCTCTTGATGTTGGCGTAGGAACATGGAGCGGGAGGATGTGATATATTTGCAGCGTTGTAATTCCCAAAAGAGTGATCCAATGTATTAAAAATGAACCCTTGTTAATTCAAGTGTTGTCGTGTGCTGCCCCGAGCACAGAACAGTTGCTCTGTTACACACCAACGATAAAGTTTATGCGGTTTCAGAATTATTTCACTCCTTCAACCTTATACTATTCCCATAGCCGGGCAACGCTGCCGGGTGCTACAGTATCCATAAACCCACCCGCAGCCTCTCACCTCTCGCCTCTCATTTCTCATAATATTAATAATACAAAGGCATCCATAAAGTGGGAGCGGTGCTTGTATTAAAACAGCACTGGCCCAGGATATAGCCAAGGTCGCCACAAGGCTGAACTGTTATTCTCCTCACGCACGGAGCGAGGCGAACCACTGGTCATTTCAGCAAATGGAGGTGAGGGCCAGGACTGTAGCACTCATTTCTCTCTGTCTTTTAAAAAAATGTAGTAAGTGAGCCATCGGAGGCCTCCCTGGGTTGTGCCATGCATAACCTTTTTATGCAACACTGATGTCATCTGCATTCTTTGTTGTGTTCAGAAGAGTTAAATGATCACTTGGGATGGCCACGGTCTGACCTTTAACCCACGAGGATAATGAGTGAGATGAAGAGTGTCAGGCATAATAGACTGTTGAGATGAACATATAGCAGAGAGCAAGTAGACCTCTCATGCCCTTCTTCGCTTTGTCTTTTTTTTTCTTCTCGTTGGTGGGCAGAGGTAAAGATGATGCAGACATAGAGGGGCAATTACAGAAAGAATTCCTTGTATCCAACTGACAGAAGAGTAAAAGGCTTTTCCCTCTTGATTTTAAATGCATTTTGCAAAAGGTTGACCAGAACCGACCAGACTCTGTACTTGGAACTATGGTGTGCTTCTCACAAATTGCAAATTATAGTGGTTTCTTGTAGTAGCTTTTTTCTTTTTGTGCAACCTAGTGGACTGCCATTGCAGACAAGCACAATTTAACCCAAGAATTCATGAAAAATTGTCCAAAAAAACCTGTGCTAGATTGCCAGTTTGGATAAGATCTGGTAGCTGCTGGAACCAATGATACTCCAAAGAGGCCAAGTACCAAAGACATCCAGTTGGTGCTTTCCATCATTGGTTATCATCAAAGTGTCACAAGTATACAGTAATTTCAGTTTCAATTTATTTTCATTTATATAGCGCCAAATCACAACAAGGTTGCCTCAAGGCGCTTCACACAAGTAAGGACTTTATCAACCCCCAGATCAACAGTGGTAAGGAAAAACCCCTTCTGAGGAAGAAACCTCAAGCAGACCAGACTCAAAGGGGTGACCATGCTACAATTCACAAAACAAACATACAGGAAATGTTACTGGTGCACCGTAAGATGGGAAGCACCAAGACCCTAAAGACTTGGACCTTTGTTCTCCTGCATAGGCATCAGCATTACATGACGCCATAACCTTTTCCCGGGCTCCTCTTGAACTCAAAGGCAGAGGACCCAGCAGCATAAACAACACCGCACAGGTTAACACTGGATTTTTATATAAACACGGATGACCAGATCAGGTGTATTTACATGGATGAAGATGACACACTCAACTGCTTCACCTCAGGGAGTTGTGGTGGACATTTTCACATGTGTAGATTGTACAGATTGATTCACCCCAATTGCACTTGTGCTATGTCCTTTAGGACTATATATCATCAAGATAGGTCCAACACACCTTTTCCTTGATTCTACAAGTGACTAGAACTCTAGCGGATGGATGGAACACCATCCCTCCTTTCCCTCAATTAGTGTTTTGATGATAACAGTGAAGAGTGCAAGTCCAAAGTATCCTTTTGGTATCGTGATAGGCTGAGGTCTGGTGACTGCAAAGACCATATCATATGTAAATAACATTATGTTCATGCTTTCCACACAATTCAGTGACCCCTTGCGCCCTATGAATGGGGACATTGCAACCTTGTACGAGGCCACTCGCATCAGGATTGAAAAGTTTCATTACGGTATAAAAGTGATCACACAGAATAACTTGGTCTAGGTTTGCGATGACCTTTTCATTCTAAGGGAACAAGTGGACCCAAACAGTACCTGCAAAATGCCCCCTACAGCATAACAGCCAACAGATCCAGTCACTGTCAGGGTCAACATTCAGGATTTTCCTTTACTTTTTCACCTGGTTTGGAGGATTGAGTTTTCCTCAGGCATTTGCACGCTTGACTGTCACAACAGTAAGCCTAGCTCTCACCGTGCCTGTGTCTCCTAAAGGGCACATTTGTTGTATCTCCGGTGTTGTGTCAAGAAGACTTGCAAAAGAATAGGCCTGCCCCCCCAACCCTCCCCCTCAACCCCCAATTTTAAGCAATCACATGCCGAGGAGTTCATTTGTCTTGGTTTGGCTTTGTCTTGAAGGTGACACACAAGCGGGGGCTCCTTTTGTTGCTCAAAATTGATGCAGCTAATGGTGTAATAAAAATGTCCAAAACTTGCGACGCGCTTTGAGGAAGCGCTCCTTTTGTTCCTGGAGAAGCCCTTGTAGCGAGGAGATAACCGCGGAGTGCGTCGGTGGCAAGATTAATACGTCGCCCAGTTAGGCCGGGTGGCTTTCTTACCCCGGCTATATCTCCGGTGTCAACATCATAGCTCTTCTTTTGTGTTTTCCTGCTTTGAATTCCGGCCCCTTGATCGTCCTCATTGTACTGAACGGTAAACAGCGAGGCACGTGGCGACAGCGCATTTGTCTTGCTTTGGCTTCCAAATGATATTGCTGCCATCGGGTTTAAACCACTCCACTGCGACTCATTAAATCATTAAAGGTTGACTTATCAGAAGCGGGATGATGATGAGTATCGCGCGCAGCTCATAATGGCCTTCAATGACAAGAATTTAATATTAGACAAATTTTACGGGGTATTTTTTTTTTCTTCAATGTGACATATCAAAATAAAAGAATAATGTCTGACCCTGTTTTATTTATTCATTTATTTGCTTTTATTTTTTGTCTTATGACACATTGACACGACTGAATTACTGAACTATGTCTGAGGACTAATGAGAGAAATTTCCCCTGAGAATCTTTATCTATTGCTCTTCGAAGAGCACCTTGGGGACTCGCTCGCCTGTCTGTCACCTCTACGCGTGCACACACACACACACACACAAACCCCGAACCCACCCCACCTCTCAGCGCTGCATGCCCATCATCCCCTCTTCACCTCTTCACCCCCGCCGCCTTCATTGACACCCCTGTTTCCTCTCACACTATCATGTAGCACAGCCATTTCACTTTTGCACCTTGCAATTAAAACAGGAGGAGAGGCAGAGGAAAAGAATACTCTTATATTTTCATCCTCTGCCCATCCTCCAGCGGATACTGCTTTATCTTCCAACACAACCTCATGGCATTCCAGTTTTTTCTCCCCCCCCATAAGTGTGATACACATGTACGCGTGTACGCGGTACGTGTTGGAAATCCAGAGTTTACAAGAGTGACAGGTACGGAATTAATTAACAAAGGAAATCTCACTGCATATTTCAGTTGATAAAGATTATTTCGGGAGGTAGAGGTGGTGGCGAACACAATAACAATAATAATAATAATAATAATACAAAAAATTAAAGTGAGGGGTTTTTTTTTGTGCCCGTTATCGTATATAGTCAAGTGCCCATGTACACAAACCACAACGCGTTCTCTTTCGCGCTTACTCATGAAGTCTTGCTATATACAACTCAGGTAAATCCTCTTCAACTCTCTTGTGAGTTTGTGTGTATATGTTTGAGTGACATCAAATTCATAATGAAAACTATTCCCGTATGGATACCAATCCTCGCCTTATTGAGTGCATCAGGTATGTGTGACTAATATTGTGTGACTGGTATTAAATTCTGATTTATATATATATATATATATATATATATCATCAAGGTAACTCAAAAACAGCTGGATGAATGTTGGATTTCCTTCAGATTTGGTAGATATCTAGAGGTGATTGGATGTTAGAGTAGTTTGGCCAAAAGTCAAGGAAAATGTGGTCTGAAAAGCACCTTTTGTTTCGTATATCTCAACAATCAGGATGCCTAGATGGAGCAAACCTGGTGGGAATATTACAGGGATGGATACCTAAAGGTGATTAGATTGAGTAGTTTGGTCAAATGTCAAGGTCAAGGAAACATACAGAATAGCACGGTTAAGTTAATATGGATGTGATGATGAGACAAAATGAATGGGGTAAGAGTGGTGGAAGGGGATGGCTAAAGTGGAAGAAGAAGCTAAAAGATGCATTGAAGGAAATAAAAATGAGTATAACGGACCAGAAAAGACAAATTAGAGATATTCCTCACTCAGGGGGAGGGAGGAGAAACAGGAAGACAGAGGACAGGAATGAGAATGAGAGGAGCAGTAGGAGCCAGTAAACCAGTATTGATCAGTATGTCTGATATTGATATTTATATTTGCTAATTCTTTTTGTTTTTTTACTTTTGATACTCTGTGTGCTTCTTACAGTGTGTGCTACTATACAATGCTGCTGGAACCTCAGTTTCCCAGAGGGAGTCTTCCCAAGGAATCATTAATGTTCTATCTAATCTCATATGGACAGAAGACAAAGTGGGGGGAGTAAAATCAAATTTCCAGAATGTTTACGATATGAGAAGTAATACAGAAGCATGTGTCAGCTGGCACACATGTAAACCCATGACATAAAGGTTAACCATATTTTTAGGTGTCTTGAGTTCATGATCCCAATTATACAAAGCGACAGGCTGCTCTCAAGAGGCTCGTTCCTGTTGTCCATCGACTCAACAATTGACTTTTATGGATTTAATGGAGAGCAAAATTACCAAATTCAATTCATTTTCATTTATGAAGCACCAAATCCCAATAAATCTGCCTCAAGGTGCTTCACACAAGTAAGGTCTAACCTTACCAACCCCTAGAGCAAGCACACAGGCGACAGTGGTAGTTTGTCATTTTAAAATATTTCTTTACTTTTACTGAGGTAAACATGCACATGCATACCTCCGTAGGGATCCTCAACATCCTCCTAGACACTTGTAATGACGTTTCCACCAGTTCATTGGCTACTAAAAGTGGTTAACGTTGACATTTTTCCACTGGCCTATATTGCATAGCTGCTTAGCCAGTAATGCTGTTTGTCATTGTTTTTGTCCCAAGTGAAAAGCTGAAGCCAAAAACATCTAAAAAGTAGGGTTCAGGTAGAAAAATTCTAGAGTTTCCATTCAACATTATGAAATACAGTATGGTTTGTATCAGTGCTGATCTGGTTTCACTTAAAAGGAACAAGATTGTAAATGGTGCCAGTTACTGATTTGATCTGGCTTTGATTTTCTTCTTTGTCACATAATTTTTGCCACTGTATTTTTCCTACCCTGGAGCATACTGTTTTGTGTGCACAAGCATATTTGGATATGTCTACACCCAAGTTCTGTATTCTTGTTACCATGCCAAATTTATACCATTGTGCAGACCAAGCTCTTTCTCCAATTTGGAAATGTCCAGATTCTGACACCTCAGGGAGAGTCGGTATCTACTTAGTCATCGCGGCCCCATAGCCGTCTCTCATGTTTGTTTACTGCTGCAGACATAAACGGTTCATTTTACCACATCTCTCCATTACAGCTTCCACCTGTTCTTTTGACATCTCTCACCTGTAGTTTCACTCCTGTCACAGCACATCACTAATGTGCTTCCAAAGTTTGAAAACACATTTAAGTTTCAGTTTTTAATTCCCCAAATTTAAATACAGCACTGAATGATTGGAGGAATAAATTCTGAACAGAATGGTTACACGTTGGCACCTACCATTGCATAGCAATATTACCCAATACTAATACTGATGGGGCTGATTTGAATCTCTTGCACATCATTATGCAAAAAGTAATGAACTAATTTTAATGAAAATTGGTGGAAGCCACAGATGAACCCATATAATTTTGGTGGAGATTCTTATGATGTGATGCAGGTCTTAGATCGTGCTTGCTTTAATCCTGTAATTGGGATCAAAGGTCAGTGCTCAGGATCAAAGATCAGTCATCAAGAAGAAAGGTCAATGATCACAATCAATGTCACAGTCCAGACCAAATTTCAGGGCTGAAGTTCAAAGAGCAGCAATAAAAGGTAAATAATTGCAATTAAATTAATGATGTGAATCAAAATTCAGAGCTCATGATCACAGATCAGTAATCAGGAAGACGGATCAAAGTCACAATCTGGATCAAAATTCAGGGATAAAGATCAAAGAAAAGTAATCAGGATAAAAGTCAATTATCACAATCAAAATCACTCTGGATCAAAATTCGGGACTGGGGATCAAAGACCAGAAATTGGGATAAAAAGTCAATGAGCAGGATCAAAGATAATCACAATCAAAGTTGTGATCTGGTTTCAAATCCAGTGATAAGGATAAAATATCAGTAATCAGGATAACTGTTCATTGATGATGATCAAAGATGATCACTTTTAAAGTATCATCTGGATCAAAATTCAAAGAACATGATCAAAGATCAGTACCTGAGATTTAAAAAAAATCAACAATCATGATCAGAGTGGAATCATGATCCAAGTCATGATCTGGACCAAAATTCAGGGATTATGATCTAGGTCAATGAACATACTCAATTAAAACATAGTCATAATTTAGATGAAAATTAAAGGACCAGGATCAAAGATTTGTAATCAGGATAAATGAACAGCAATTATGATTTAGATCAAAATTCAGCAAATACAATAGGATTAAATTTCAGTTTACTCATAAAAGATCAGTGATCACACTCAGTTAAATCATAAAGTCATAATTTAGATGAAAATTAAAGGATCACGATCAAAGATCTGCCATCAGGATAAAAGCCCAACAATTATGATCTGGATCAAAGTTCAGGGATGAGAAGTTTAGTAACCAAGATAAAAGAAGGCGATATGTGCTCAACTGAATGCCCTTCTAGTTAAAACTAAGTTTATATCGAATGATTCGTCTGTATTTGTTTGTGAAGAAACATGTCAGCTTGTTGTTTGATTTTGCTACATTTGAACTTCAATAACTTCTCACAACATAAGGTTTTCTCATAAAGAAGCGATTTTCTGTGCGGCCTTGGTGTTGAGTTTTGAGCCCAGGTGATTCCAGTCTGCAGTCGGCTCCAGCTTATTATGCCAAAACATCACTGGCTACATTCTCCAAATAGATCATAAATAATTATTACAGAGTGCATGTTCTGCGCTCTGGGCCATGGATATAACTTGTTTAGTTTCAAACACAGCCCAATCAATAAACCCCTGTCATCTAAAATTTATGAGAACACCAGCTTGTTTTATTTTTCTATTTATTTATTTATTTCATTTGGCCGCTCGCGTTCAGCCTCTCATTCTTAACTAATTGTGCCGAGTGTGTGCAAGCGTGTAAATTAGAGAATGTGTGCATATGCAGTCGTCCATATGTCTATTCCGTGTGTGTGTGTCTGGCAGCTCGGTCCAGCAGGCAGCATCGTCAGGGGAATCTGGAATTATGGATTGAGGACAGGAGTCATGCGGTGATTGACAGCAGCATTCCGTTGGAGGTGATTAGGTGCGCGAGGCCCAAAGAAAACAGACATGATGGAAATTTCAACATCCCTGCTCTAATTTCTGCTGCGGGTAATTATGATACATGATGATCTGCAGACATCACTGGCCACACAGTCTGCAGTGCTCGGTCTCTCCTCGCACTGTTCTTCTGGCTCAGTAACACACAGACACACACTTTTATACAAAAAAGTGGCGGCAATAACATCTCCAGCATGTGTACCATCATTCCCTCAAGCCCAAATCTGTCTCTTATCATTAGCTATTATTATGATTTTTTTTTTTTTAGTTAGTCTAACAAAAAAAACCCTCCAGATTAAACCATAGTTAGATTTGGCTTCTTTTTTCAGGCAAAATGTAAAAACACCTGGTTGGCAGTAAGCTTTTTCATAGTAAAAATGTATGTTTTTCAAGCACATTCTGAATCCCATTCCTTGAAATGGCACTCATGCGAATGTCAGCCTGTTAGCATCACGTTATGTGACGCCTGTTAGCACTGTTTATGTGAGGCTAGTGAGTTTTCATGCTAATAGCCCATTAGCACCACATTATGTGACACTAGCAACTTTTCAAGACATGTAAAGTATTAAATCCTTACTATTTTAAGGTGCTCTCTCTTGCTCAGGTGCTCAATGATTGCAAGTATGTTTTTCAAGAACATTTTAAATCCCACTGCTTGAAGTGGAGATGCTCAGCTCAAGCTAATGCTAGCCTGTTAGCATCACAAAATGTGAGGCAAGAGTATTTTCACGCTAACATTAATCTCTTAGCATACTGTTATGTAATGTCCGTTAGAATTGCTTATGTTCACGCTAATGGTAGCCTATTAGCAATGCGTCATGTGACACTTGCAACTTTCAAGGCATGTGAGTGATTAAATCCATTGTGATTCACTGCTTTGAGGCGCTGTTCCTCACTCAGGTTCTCAATGACCACAAGTATGTATTTTTAAGCACATTATAAATCCCTTGTGGCACTAAGAGTTTTCACGCTCAGATTAACCTGTTTGCATCGCTTATGTGATGTTAGCAAGTTTTCACGCAAACAGTATCCCAGTAGTGCACCCTTATGTGACATTAGCAACCTTTCAAGACACATGACTGATTAAATCTCTTGTGAATCACTGCTTTAAGTATGTGTTTTTAAGAACATTATAAATTCCTTTGCTGACAATGAAGGCACTATGAGGTTTCATTTCCCACTCACGTTAACCCATTAGCATCACTTATGTGACGTTATTGACTTTTCATGCTACCTATAGCCCATTAGTATTGTATTATGTGACGCTAGCAATTTTTCAAGACACATGAATGATTAAATCCATCGTGAATCACTACTTTAAGGTAGCCCCCTTCGCTCAGGTCTTTAGCCACCACAACTATGCGTTTTTTTCTTTTTAAGCGCGTGATAATGTTGTTGCTCACAGTGGAGCCACTCAGATCATGCTAACAATCAGTGAGATGTTACTTGACATCACACCAAATGCCAAGCTAGTGCCAAAGCAATTCTACAGCATATTAAGTTTACTAAACGAAAATAAGTTTACTGTATCTTTACCAAAATAAAGAAACAGTGCTGCAATACAATGACCGCATTATATATATGTGTGTGTGTGTGTGTGTGTGTGTGTGTGTGTGTGTGTGTGTGTGTGTGTGTGTGTGTGTGTGTGGGTGTGTGTGTGTGTGTGTGTGTGGTGTGTGTGTATACAGTATATATAAACCCTGAAATATGTTACTAGGGAAAGACTAATGATTGAGATTATAGACAAATTTAGAATTTATTGAAATATATTTAATTTATCAATGCATGTTTCATAACTACTGCGACTAAAAAGCCTACCAAAGAGCTTGCTACTGTTATTTGGGAGATTTTATATACTCATAATTTTTAATTTAATAAATTTACAAATATGTTTAAAGTATTTTAAATTTGGCAACTTTTTTTATTCGTTAGAGTATCCATGGTGATTGTGCTAGACGGTATTATTATAATGTTTCTGCTAAAGTGAACAGAAGATTTTATTTCAAACTTAATATGCTGAAATTGCCATTATGTTCAAATTGTTCAAATATGGTGGAATGAGAATTTCACAAAATTACAATGCACTTTATTGATGGGTGTGATTTAGCTGGTGCATTAAATCCCACTGGAGGTCACTTTTTGGGAAAGTGTAGTGACACGGACCCACAACAGAGGGCGCAAATGAACGGTCAATAGATGAGCCAAAATATAACAATTTAATGTGAATGTGCACAACGAACATACAGACAATCTCAGAATATCACAACAGTCAATACACAAAGGTGACGTGTGGGCAGGCTCGAGGATAGAAGACGTCTGTCCTGAGGAGAGCCGGAACCACACGATTTCCGCCGCCCCAGAACCTGGTGAATACTGGAGCCGCCAAGGTCCCGAATTCCCAGGTGATCACCGTCCCCGACTGTCGGATCTGGTACTGCTGGCGAAGAACAAAGACAGTCAAGTGTGGGTGTGTGTACACCCAGTAACAATAACGGTGGGAATGCCACCTCCACCTCTCACTCAATAACTTGCAGAGTACTGAAGATTCCTCAGGGAAAAGAGTGCCTTCTAGCGCTCTCTCAGCTTCCACTGACAGCGGTACCGGTACTCCTGCAAACACTCACAATATACAAACAATATTGCAAAACGGCTGAGGATATTACCTCCAATGAAGTATGATATCTCGGCAACGAGGTGGAGATGACGTCTGGTCTTTATGGAGTGAGATGATGTTGAGTAGATGGGTGACAGCTGTCAAGAGGTAATGAGCGACAGCTGTCACCCCCGGCTGTGTCCATGGCGGCAGCGCCCTCTCGTGCCTGAAGCCCGCACTTCAGGCAGAGCGCCCACTGGTGGTGGGCCAGCAGTACCTCCTCTTCTGGCGGCCCACACACAACATCACTCAAACAAATCAACAAACTAAACACAGACAGGCTAGATCCGTGCAAGTCGCTGATCTGGAATTGCTGTTGAAACGCTATGATCTGAAAGTTACAATATTTCTCCCCTCAACTCCATGTCGGGTGTGTTTTGCATGGCTTTGAACGCCATGACTCCATATTTTATTGAACACATTGTTGGTTGATGCCCGATTCTTGCACAATGCCCAGTGATGGGTTCATGCATTAGAGATGCACACACCCAACAGTAGTTCAAGAAAAGATGGAATGAAGATATTAAAAGGTGGGGAGACCGGCGTGGATGTCTCTCTGTTTGGTGGAGTATGTACAAGCCATTTTTATTTTATGGTTCTGTATTAGTTCATGTATTCTACAGAAAAGAAAAGGGGGCATCAAACTGTTTAAAGAAATTCTCTGTGAAAGTTCTTAACCTTGGTCTGTTTGACTGTTTTACAGTTGACTTGTTTTTGTTAGACCAAGCAGAGGGAAAAAAATATGGAATCACTCAATTCTAAGGAAAAAAATTATGGAATCATGAAAAACAAAAGAACACTCCAACACATCACTAGTATTTTGTTGCACCACCTCTGGCTTTTATAACAGCTTGCAGTCTCTGAGGCATGGACTTAATGAGTGACAAACAGTACTCTTCATCAATCTGGCTCCAACTTTCTCTAATTGCTGTAGCCAGATCAGCTTTGCAGTTGGAGCCTTGTCATGGACCATTTTCTTCAACTTCCACCAAAGATTTTCAATTGGATTAGATCCGGACTATTTGCAGGCCATGACATTGACCCTATGTGTCTTTTTGCAAGGAATGTTTTCACAGTTTTTGCTCTATGGCAAGATGCATTATCATCTGAAAAATGATTTCATCATCCCCAAACATCCTTTCAATTGATGGGATAAGAAAAGTGTCCAAAATATCAACGTAAACTTGTGCATTTATTGATGATGTAATGACAGCCATCTCCCCAGTGCCTTTAACCTGACATGCAGCCCCATATCATCAATGACTGTGGAAATTTACATGTTCTCTTCAGGCAGTCATCTTTATAAATCTCATTGGAACAGCACCAAACAAAAGTTCCAGCATCATCACTTTGCCCAATGCAGATTCAAGATTCATCACTGAATATGACTTCATCCAGTCATCCACAGTCCACGATTGCTTTCCTTAGCCCATTGTAACCTTGTTTTTTTCTGTTTAAGGTGTTAATGATGGCTTTCATTTAGCTTTTCTGACTGTGAACAACCAACATCTTTTGCAACATTGCGTGATGATTTACCCTCTTTTAAGAGTTTGATAATGCCTCTCCTTTGTTTCAATTGACATCTCTCATGTTGGAGCCATGATTCATGTCAGTCCACTTGGTGCAACAGCTCTCCAAGGTGTGATCACTCCTTTTTAGATGTAAACTAACAAGCAGATCTGATGCAGGTGTTAGTTTTTGGGGATGAAAATTTACAAGGTAATTCCATAATTTATTCCTCAGATTGAGTGATTCCATATTTTTTTCCCTCTGCTTGTCTAAAAAAAGTAACCGTTACTGACGGCCACAATTATTTTTCCTGATTTCTTATAGTGTTCTTAAAGCCAGAAAGTTGCCATTTGAAATTACTTTAGTTTTGTGTCATGTCTGTGATCTGCTTTTATTCTACAAAATCAACAACTGAATGAACATCCTCCGAGGCCGGTGATTCCATAATTATTGCCAGGGGTTGTACCTACTGTAGCCACGTAAAATGTAGGCATCTGCTTGGTCTTTTCCAGTTGCTGGGGTCTTCAAAATTTAGGCAGCTGCATGCTGAATCATACCTAAGAAGCTTACCTCAAGGCCAGAATGTTGTAGCTGATGTTACCTCACGTGCAAACAGTACATTTACAAAAAAAGTAATTCGTTTTAAAAACGCAAAGTCATTCTAGCTGTACCCAATGATCCTCCAAAGAGACAGAGTCCAAAAGTTGCTGCCTTAGGTCCGGTTAGGCATCCAATCCTCACAACCAAACAGGAAGGCAGGAAACACCAGGACTTGGACCTTCATTCTCCTGCAGTGGTATTGGCATCACCAAATACATCTGTCTGTGGACCTCAAAGGACTTCTTGGGCATCTCTTGATTTCAAAGACAGAGAATCCAGGTGGATGTCAGTACGGAGACTAGTGAATCTCTCTACAAGTTTGACACTTTCACACGGCATACCAATACACTTCAGTCTCGGAAGTGACTGAAAGACTGAATCTGGATCCTGAAACTTGATCCAGGACATTTGCAAACCAGATGCTCTGGCTCCACACTCAGTTTCTTAAGTCCTGCAATTGGGGCAATCCACTGACTCTGCAAAGATCACAGAATTGTCTACAAACCAAAATAATTTTTGTTGGATTTTCCATTTTTCCTTGGGGCCACTACAGCAGGTCTTACATGGATACACGTGTTATGCAGCATGCCCTTCCTGACACAAACTCCGGTGTACATAGAGAACAGGGCAGGGGTGGTCTTGAATTAAGAACCTTGTGACTTGGAAACAAGCAGTCAAATAGCATGCACCACCCTGTCACGTGTTGTCCACACAGCCAAGAGCTGATAAACGTACCCAAAAAACTGCTGCCTACAACCCCAGTTAACACCCAGTACATGCAAATATTGAAAAGAGTAGGAACCACAACACATCTCTGAGGAACACCAGAATTCATACCGCGCAGCTTTCACACTACCTATGTGTAGGCCAGCTGTGATGTCCAGCAACTTGTTGGGGATCCTGAGAAGTTTCAGGTTGTACCTTAAATCCAAGAGATGAAGTCTAAGAAATACTGTAACCAGCCACTATGAGGCGATAGAGACACTTTTCATTGGCTGTCTTGCCCACCTATATTTACAGTCTGTGATATATAATGCGTGATGTGATGTTTCCATCCAGTATGAATAAAAATGCGATGAAAAAATTGAGTACAGAGCCTTTTTGGTTCCTTGTAACATTATGCAGTATCTCTATGACCTTTTGCTTTCAGCTAAAATACCTCCTTCACCACAAAAATATCCGGCAGTTCATATTTGCATATTTAAGGTTAAGCCCGGTAGACCATCATATACAGCAGGTGAGAAAATACTGATTAATCCCCTAAAGGCTTGAGTGTAAAACACATATCTGAAACCTCCTGATTGTAATGTGTAGCAAAGTAAAATTAGACACAAAAATGTGCCAGGCCTTAAATTAGCGCTCCATATTTTAGTACCGTTTCCAACAGTGGCACTTTGCATAGGCCTCCACAGACAAGTGGCATCTCACTTGTTGTCAGACAGCCTTCTCTCACCTCCACATCACTTTTAATACGATTGCATTTGAGCTTGTTTCTGTGAGGTGAAGTCTCTGAGACAGATTTTTAATTTGGGAATCTTTTGTGTTTCCTAGAATTTTGGGAAGCCTCTGCGTGTACCCTGTAATGTGAATAGTATGTAGATAAGGGAGTCCGTCTCCTCCAGTTCAACAGGATAACTAAAAAATAACAGTTCAGATCATAATTCATCGCAAAGCACTGGACTTGTGTGTAGTGCTAGGCTAGGGCGTAACTTTGGGAAGGACGCTAGGGTCACGTCCCTACAATATTCAGCACCCTACTGTGTAATCACGACCAATAAAACCGCTGTCCTCCATTATTATTGGCACATAAAGGGTTAAATGTATGCCACTGCTCGAAGCCCCCCGTCTTTAAACGTAGATATCCTGTCTGATTAGCAGTGATGCCTGTCTAATCTGACCACTTTTTTAGTAACAAATAATCTAACGCGTTAATCTTTCCAAATCAGTAATCAGGTCACTGTGCGTTACTATTATTTTTTGCATTATGGGTCGAAAGCAGCATTAAACTTGGTCTGTGGGCAGGAGGTCGGAATTCGACAGAGCTACACACTTTAAGCGAGCTGTGAGCTTTTCATCCGCGTTGTTCTGCAACAGCTACGACTCGTCCTCACCTCTTAAAGCACAGTGACAGCACACCTGCACTGAGCTTTACAAAGACATTTTTATGCTTTTTTTTCTCCGAGCCGCTCCGTATTGCTGCTAAAACAGCTGATCCTCCGCAACGCGTCAACAACTAACACTATTTTCCACTCAATGCACCTAAACTCTCTTTCTGAGGAGCACATGATGTGAAAATGCAATAAAACTTTCTTACCTGTAAATCTGGTCATGTTTTCTGCATAAATAAATGTTATCCATTCTTTGTGCTCAACGCCAAAGCAGGGGCGAATCCAGATGGAATGGGGGCGTGGGGCAAGGATGTGCCCCCCCACAAACCCCCTAGATTAAAGGTCCAGTTTTGACGCCTTTTTTACTACAACTACTAATACTACTTAAAATAATAATAATTTCAACAAGTAAAATGTTTTAGAGAGCATTTAAATGTTAGAAAAATGTTAGAATGAATTTAATAGTTACATTTATAAACAATGTAGGTTAGAAATTGCAAGTTTTACTGTTACAGTGCTGTCAACAGTTAAATATGAGGTCAAGAAAGAGGTCTTTATTTTACTTTTTATAAAACAAGTATTTATTTTCACTTGAAGTCAAGAAAGGTTGACTATAAAGTGAGTTTTGGCAAAACAGGTATCATTGTCATGTTGAGGTGGCAGAGGGTTGTTGTCGGCAGCTGGGAAAGTAACTAAAAAAGTAACTAGTAATCTAACTTAGTTACTTTTCCAATTGAGTAATCAGTAAAGTAACTAAGTTACTTTTCAAGGAGGAATCAGTAATCAGTAATTGGATTACTTTTCAAAGTAACTGTGGCAACACTGCTGATTAGCTACGCGTTTCTCGCTAACTTGGTTGGCTATCCCACTTGTCACTCCAAGCAGCACACTTCCCACAGTAGCCGCGACTGCCCATCGACCCCTGTCCACCCCGCCCCTATCTCTCTCTCTTGAGCTAGACTTCGTGATATTTGGTAATGGATATTATATATTATATATCTTGTTTCCCAAGAAACAAGATATTCGTTCGTTCATTCTTCACAGTCAGGAATGTAAGTGCAGGGTCTCCGTCAAGCTTTAAAACTAAGCAAAATCCCTTTCATGAATGGAAACCCTTCTTAAAAGCATTAGGCTTCTTCTGCTCTTTAAGCACTAGGCAGGTTTTAGCAACATGGCAGGACGAATCGTTAGAGCTAGGCTACTGCACAGTTGCAGGGAACTTATTAAAAGACTGCGCAGGGCAGACACAATAACAGACAGACCAAATGGGAATCAATTAATTCACGAATAGGGATGGGTATCGAGAACCGGTTTCTTTCGGGTATTGTTAAGAAATGATTCGATCCACCGACATCAATAACTTTTTGCTTAACGATTCTGTTATCGGTCCTTCAGAGTGGCCGTTATTTTGGGGGGTGTTTGTCAGGAAAATTATAATTTCTCTACATTGATTACAGCCCCTGCAGTGGGTCCGTAATCAACTTTTCTGCAGCGTGGCTTTGCTTGAACCTTGAACCAATCGAAGCAGTGGTTCGCAGATTGAAACAGTGCTTCGATTGCTTTGTTTATTCTTTCTTTCTTTCGCTTCATTTTCCCCCGCTAAAACCCTAAAGAGCATACGTCTGTGAGTATTATTTACCTTTTCTATGTTAAATCGACCTGTTATGGTCTTCTGAAACAGTTGATAGATGTATTTTATAACTTAAAAACGGGAGCGATGCTAACACATTAGCATGTCTATGGCATTTTCAATGTTAAAAGTTAGCATTAAGCAGTTGCAGCTGTCGTCACGTTCGGGTGCATTTGTTTTCAAATTGTAATATTTTTTTAAATTTATTTTTGTTTATATATTATAATCTAATGAATATTATATACAATATATACTTATTATATACAGTTTTAGAGAAAGAGACAAAAAGAACCTGAATAGAAACACAACAGAAAATATAAAACCAACTAACAATGAACATACATAAATACATACATACATACAGAAATAAATAATTGTTTCCTGTGAACACCTAGTGACTCTCACACCTCCATTTCATCCCTGTCTTATTTAAGTTTAATGACAATTTCAAACCATATTTTCAGTGTGTTAATTTCCTCAGTGATTTCCTCCAGAACTATCTGCCAAGCTAGAAAACTGCTGCATCCTAGTAAGAGCAGAATACTACTGGAATGAATCTGAATAAGGAAAGTGGGTTTTTTTTTCTCACTAAATGGATGCTGCACTCACTCCAGTTTATTGTCTGGAATAGTCCCAGATTGCATTTCACAGCTTCTAGAATTCATTTTCGTGAGTCACTTTTGTGCGGATTAAAGTTACTAACTGGGACTCCAATTTTACTGTTTTACTGTGACAGTGCTGTCAACAGGTAAATATGAGGTCAAGAAAGAGGTCTTTAGTTTACTTTTTATAAAACGTATTTATCATTGAAGTCAGGAAAGAGTGACTATAAAGTGAGTTTTGGCAAAACAAGTATCATTGTCATGTTGAGGTGGCAGAGGGTTGTTGTCGGCAGCTGGGGAAAGTAACTAAAAAAGTACTAGTAATCTAACTTAGTTACTTTTACAATTGAGTAATCAGTAAAGTAACTAAGTTACTTTTTCAAGGAGTAATCAGTAATCAGTAATTGGATTACTTTTCAATGTAACTGTGGCAACACTGAGTACAAGTCACACTTTTTCTGTATTATCAGCTCTGTAATCTGAGATTTTTATGTATTGACATTTATTCTTTTATTATACATTTTTTATGCTTTGATTCCTGGCAAAGTTGCATATATTTATAACTACAACAACTACTGTGGCTACTATTACTTATTATATGACTTATTATGATTATGAGCACTGCTACTACTATTACTACTAATGGACACAGATTTTTTTTTTCTTTTGCTGTATAAGTTGCAGGAGCAAACTGGTATTAAAATAAAAGGTCTGTGACACTATTTTCGCCATATATATTAACCATTGACAATAATGCAAAATTTTGTTCAAATATAGTGTTGCTGTTTGGGGTTATAGTTATTGTTATGTCCATGTCTGGTTTTAAGTTACTTTTAGGGTTTCTCTGCTGGTATGTGCGACGATTTCTCACTATGACACTTGGCTCGTTTCTACTTCTAATTTAAAATGACTGAAGTAAAGTTAGAAAAAGTTTAAGACTGTCAGGTAATTTTAGCCCTTCATACAGATTTCCGCAGTATGGTGAAAATAGCCTGTGTAGGTGCCGTAGTGACAACAACCAACCAAACAAAACAACAAAAAGTGACTTCTGTTCTAGAAAATACAGTAAGTGATTAGACATTGGGTAACTTTGATGAACAATATCATCTGAAAAGCAACTTTGTTTTGCTTGTACGAGGTCTTTTAGAAAAGTATCCGACCTTATTATTTTTTTCAAAAACCATATGGATTTGAATCACGTGTGATTATATCAGACATGCTTGAACCCTCGTGGGCATGTGAGAGTTTTTTCACGCCTGTCGGTTACATCATTCGCCTGTGGGCAGTCTTTGAGTGAGGAGTCGCCCACCCTCTCGTCGATTTTTTCATTGTTTAGGAATGGCTCAGAGACTGCTGCTTTGTTTGATCAAAATTTTTTCAAAACTGTAAGGCACAACTGAGTGGACACCATTCGATAAATTCAGCTGGTTTTCGGTAAAAATTTTAACGGCTGATGAGAGATTTTGGTCTGGTAGTGTCGCCGTAAGGACGGCCCACAGCGCCTGACGGCGATCTGCGCTTCGAGACGGCAGCGTCTCACTGTTTCAAGTTGAAAACTTCCACATTTCAGGCTCTGTTGACCCAGTAAGTCGTCAGAGAACAGAGAACTTTCAGAAGAAGTCGGCATGAGGAGTTTATTCGGACATTCCATTGTTAACGGACATTTTGTAATGAAAGAACGTGCGGGCAGAGTCGCATGTCGGGCCGGACCCGACCGCGGGGGTCGCGACAAGAAAAACACCTCCGTTGGAAACCTTAACAGGCAAGTTGGAACATGCCCAAGCTGTTAAACAATTTCTCAGTTACTCACTTGTTGAAAGCCATCAAAAGCCGCCTGAATTTTACAAATGGTTTTCAACACGGAGGTGTTTTTCCTGTCGCGGCGCACACAGATTCACCGAGTCGTCACGGAAACGACTCTGCGAATTTGCGCGCACGTCTTTCATTACAAAATGTCCTTAAACAGTGGAATGTCCGCATAAAGTCCTCATGCCGGCCTCTTCTGAATCTTCTCTGTTCTGTCACGACGTCCTGGGTCAACAGAGCCTTAAATTAGGATGATTTCCGGTCGAAACAGGCCGACAACGGCGCCTGGAAGCGCTGCACGACGTCCCGCTGCATGGGAAGTCCTTACAGCGACAGAAACACCCCATAATCTCTCATCAGCCGTTAAACTTTTCACCGAAAACCAGCTTAATTTCTCGAATAGTGTCCACTCGGATATTCCTCACAGGTCCAGAAAAAATTTTGATAAAGCAACGCGCGCGGTCTCGAGCAGCGTGTGAAACAAAGGAATTCAGCCGAGAGGGCGGGACCACATCTCACTCAAGGCCTGCCCACAGGGAAATGACGTCACCGACACGCGTGAAAAAACTCACGCATGCGCACCAGGGTTCAAGCATGATTGGTGTAATCGCACATCATTGAAATCCTTATAGTTTTTTTTTTTAAATAAAAAGGTAGGATAGTTTTCTAAAAGACCTCATACAAGATAACAAGGACCTGTTTGTCTCCTGCTTAACATTGCCACCTGCTGGATGGACGACGGTTGCTGGATCCATCCATTTCCTACACCTGCTTACTCCAATCAGGGGTCATAGAGGTGAGGCAGGGTATACCCTGGACAGGATGCCAGTCTATCGCAGGACCACATACAGACTGAGGTTGGTGGATGCATGATGAAAATTAGGAGCGGGTGTGAGTGACGTTACTTGTCCACCTGCTGGACTTGTTGTTGTTGGCTTGTTGCAGGAATCATCACATTCCAACACACTTGTGATGGAAATTAGGAGCAGGCTTGGATGAAGATACACATGAAATGAACTTGTCAGTTTCTTTCATTTCCAAAGCTGAGGTCTGGCGGCCACCAAGGCCACCGCTGTGAAACTATTCTTCTACCTCTTCAGCTGAATGCCGCTAAAGCTTTTTACACGTTTCAGTTTTCTTTATTTATTGCTCGTTGTTGTGTAGCTATTGGATTCCTGTCAAGGCCGTTGTATTCATGCTACTAGAAAATCAGCTCTTGGCTGTTTAATGCTTTCCGTTCATCGTCGCTTATTTGTCTGAAGGCCGCCGGAGTTGCTGGAGCGTTCTTTGACTGCGACACTGCAGCCAAACAGATGTTCCATTTACAGTGAACAGTTCCACTAACAGTTACGAGTCACGGAGAGGGGGGGGGAACGCACGAGTTTATTTAAACAAAACCTCCGCCATGTGAAATGAAACAGTTTGTGCCGATTGTCTCATTTACCCCTCAAGCCTCTCAGTCCAGGGAGCAATACAGGCTGTCCTGTAGACTAAACACACAAAAAAGGAATCTGGCTGTGCTGTATGTTTTATAGAAAATGTCCTGGAAAAAAAAAACCCACATCATGACTTTTACAGATAAAAGTGCTATAGATCGCCATGTGAAAAGGCGGTTATCACACACAAAACAAATGCACAAAGATAAATAAAAAACAATAAAACCCCAAACACTGTCATCATCTTTATCAAAAGCAGTAAACTGTAGTATTCGAAGTTTATAATATAGAGTTTAGCTCTATATTATATATTTATAAACCGTTAATGAAGCTATGGCACACCTGCATTGTGTTCACAAATGCAAAACAAATGCATGAAAAATAAATTTAAAAAAATACTGACCTTTGAGCTGCTTACATACTGTTTGTCCACAATGTAAGTTCTTGTCTTCTTATCAGCACTTGTGTGCTTTGACCTGTGAACCGGAAGTGTTAGCTAGCTCTCTGCATTCATAAACAGGAACTAACGTATGATTTTAGGGTTTACAAACATTATTGACTGTTAAATTTACTCACTCTACCAGCAAAATAATTGTTCAGAACTAAATTTATCTTAAGCTAATTGGTCCACTGAGGGTTTTCAGTTATCTGAAAAGCTAATCTGCCAACGAAAACATTAGCTTCACTAATTAGCAGTTAGCGGATTAGCAGAACTGTGCACACCACTGACCGCTGATGTTAGTGTTAGCCATATTTAGTCTTCAACTAACCATTAGCGTTAAACACTGTTAGATTATGCATATGCTAATGCTAACCAAGGTTGGGTTTTCGGTGACTATTCAATATTCCGAAGGCCTATTGGTCCGAAGGTCTATCGGGGTGCATGTGGAGACGGCCTGTGAGTGGTGGAGGAGCGTGCAGGCAGACGCCTGGTGCTTTAGCTTTTCCCCTTTGATAAGCCAGAAGCCAAACAAGGAAGTATCATGGAGAAACTTTCAAATCCTGAGGAAGATTTGAGAATGTAAAAGTGACATTTCTGTTTTAAACAGTTTCTTCGGAGCTTTGCTGTGGCTGCATGCTGTTAGCCTGCTAGCTAACTGACTGACCGGTCTTCTTTAGTATAGGGCCCATCGGACCAATGGACTTTGGGAATAATGGTCCTTCCCCAATGTTTTTTTTTTTAATATGGCTTATCAGTGATTAAGTCAGCTGAAGACTGGTATAAATAATAAAATGCTAAACATCTGGAAAGCTGATAACTACCTTTTATCACTGCAAAGCAAAAATTGCTTCAGGTTTTTTATTTTCTGAGGGATTTTAGTTGTTGATTTGGAAGATTTCATTAACATAGTGCTTAAAGCATTGCGGTTTATTCCAGATTATATGTCTGAACCCAATCACCAGAACCAGATTTTCCACTTATTTTAAGAATTCTCTTCCACTGACGGCAGTTTTCAAAAATGAATTAGACAGATTTTTTTTCACATAAACTGCTCATTACAAACCATCCAAGACTGAAAGAAACACGCAGAGAAGACGAGGAAGCAGTTGGTGCTTTACTGTATTTGAGTATTTGTGTGTAATTTTGAGCTAAAAAGATGTGAGCAAAGCGTTTGAGGGAATAAAGGAATGAGGTGATGCAAGAACTTTTCATGGAAAGAGCTGAACAGAGGCGTTTGTATGATTTTTCTAACTTAAGGTCGAGCCTGCTCAACAGTCATAAAAAAAAGGACAATTTGCACACGCCATAAAGGACATTTATGCTCATTGCCGTGTCTTTGCAGAACCCCATTGCTCTTTGTTTTAATTGTCCGTGAACACGGCATTGTTCTGCAAGATTAGGGTCTGCAGAAATTTCCTCAAACTTGTTCATTGTTACAAGGAACACATTACAGGGCCTTCATTATTTTCACACAAATGCAAAGAATATGTTATTTGAATTTACATAATTCTCAGAGTAGCTCTAACATGGCTATAAATAGATTTATTCAACTTGGGCTCTGATTTAAATGAACAAGAAGTCATAATCTCTTACTGATGTTGCATCTTTGTCTCTTTGGTTCAGTCTTTATGTGATCTGTTATAATGGGTTTGCTATGTATGTCAAAATCATAATTTGTAAATAATACTTTGTTTTATGGTCCATCAAGGAGAATAATTTGTTGTTGAGATCCGACCTAAAACACAGACAAATTTCCATCACCCTTTGGTCTTCTGAAAAAGGTTGTTGTGTAATACATTTGCTTTGCTTGTCCTCCACTGTTGTACTGCCTTGATGCCTTGGATGGGGCAAAGTCCTCACCTGAGCTCCGGGAGCCAAAGCCTTGGTCTAGGCCAGGGGTATTCAACTCCAATCCTCGAGGGCCGGTGTCCTGCAACTTTTAGATGTGTCTCTGCTTCAACACATCTAAGTCAATTGAGTTCATTAGCAGCACTCTGGAGAACTTGACTGCATACTGAGGAGGTAATTCAGCCATTTGATTCAGGTATGTTGGATCAAGGACAAATCTAAAAGTTGTAGGACACCGGCCCTCAAGCACTGGAGTTGAATACCCTTGGTCTAGGCCTTGAGGGGTGGAAGTCTTGGACTGGGCCCTGGGAGCTAAAACCTTGGTCTAGGCCTTGAGAGGTCCAAGCCTTGACCTGGGCTCTCAGGTACAAGGTGTTGGCCTTGAAGTTTCAAGCCTTGGTCTTGGCCTTGAGAGGTCAAAACCTTGGCCTGTGCTCTCAGGTACAAGGTGTTGGCCTTGAAGTTTCAAACATTGGTCTTGGCCTTGAAAGGTCCAAGCCTTGGCCTGGGCTCTCAGGTACAAGGTGTTGGCCTTGAAGATTCAAGCCTTGGTCTTGGCCTTGAGAGGTCAAAACCTTGGCCTGTGCTCTCAGGTACAAGGCGTTGGCGTTCAAGTTTCAAGCCTTAGTCTTGGCCTTTAGAGATCAAAACCATGGCCTGTGCTCTCGGATACAAGGTGTTGGCCTTGAAGTTTCAAACCTTGGTCTAGGCCTTGAGAGGTCCAAGCCTTGGCCTGGGCTCTCAGGTACAAGGTGTTGGCCTTGAAGATTCAAGACTTGGTCTTGGCCTTGAGAGGTCAAACCTTGGCCTGTACTCTCAGGTACAAGGCATTGGCGTTCAAGTTTCAAGCCTTAGTCTTGGCCTTGAGAGATTAAAACCATGGCCTGTGCTCGGATACAAGGTGTTGGCCTTGAAGTTTCAAAGTTTGGTCTTGGCCTTTGAGAGATCAAAACCTTAGCCTGGGCTGTTAGGTACAAGGCCTTGTCCTCAAAGTTTCAAACCTTGGTCTTGGCCTTCAGGGGTCAAAGCCTTGGCTCGCATCTCAGGGGATTTTTGGTCTTGACTACAACAGTGTTGTCCTCGAGGTGTTGGTGCAACACAGCATCTTTCTACCTCACACTCAAAGATCTTGTGCAAACACAAACACAGTTCACACACAGACAACCCCTTGTTTGAAATACGCTCATCCTCAGCGTGACATGCACTACAGTTGGTTTCAAGTGGTTTATAAGCACTCACTGGTTTTGCTTGGCTAGCACGGCCGTGCCTGAGGACGGACAGTTGATTGTTGTGTGACCACAGACGAAGAGCTGCGTGTGACCAAGTCCGACCCGGCTACTTGTTCCGTAGTAATTCTACTTTGTGAGTTCCTCGAACTCCAGAGGTTAGGCCCAGTTTTGGAACAACAGCAGTGTTTGACAATTACTTTTAGAGGGAAGTCCAGTTTTACTGCTCTTGATGTTGGCGTAGGAACATGGAGGGAGGATGTGATATATTTGCAGCGTTGTAATTCCCAAAAGTGATCCAATGTATTAAAAATGAACCCTTGTTAATTCAAGTGTTGTCGTGTGCTGCCCCGAGCACAGAACAGTTGCTCTGTTACACACCAACGATAAAGTTTATGCGGTTTCAGAATTATTTCACTCCTTCAACCTTATACTATTCCCATAGCCGGGCAACGCTGCCGGGTGCTACAGTATCCATAAACCCACCCGCAGCCTCTCACCTCTCGCCTCTCATTTCTCATAATATAATAATACAAAGGCATCCATAAAGTGGGAGCGGTGCTTGTATTAAAACAGCACTGGCCCAGGATATAGCCAAGGTCGCCACAAGGCTGAACTGGTTATTCTCCTCACGCACGGAGCGAGGCGAACCACTGGTCATTTCAGCAAATGGAGGTGAGGGCCAGGACTGTAGCCTCATTTCTCTCTGTCTTTTAAAAAAAATGTAGTAAGTGAGCCATCGGAGGCCTCCCTGGGTTGTGCCATGCATAACCTTTTTATGCAACACTGATGTCATCTGCATTCTTTGTTTGTGTTCAGAAGAGTTAATGATCACTTGGGATGGCCACGGTCTGACCTTTAACCCACGAGGATAATGAGTGAGATGAAGAGTGTCAGGCATAATAGACTGTTGAGATGAACATATAGCAGAGAGCAAGTAGACCTCTCATGCCCTTCTTCGCTTTGTCTTTTTTTTTCTTCTCGTTGGTGGGCAGAGGTAAAGATGATGCAGACATAGAGGGGCAATTACAGAAAGAATTCCTTGTATCCAACTGACAGAAGAGTAAAAGGCTTTTCCCTCTTGATTTAAATGCATTTTGCAAAAGGTTGACCAGAACCGACCAGACTCTGTACTTGGAAACTATGGTGTGCTTCTCACAAATTGCAAATTATAGTGGTTTCTTGTAGTAGCTTTTTTCTTTTTGTGCAACCTAGTGGACTGCCATTGCAGACAGCACAATTTAACCCAAGAATTCATGAAAAATTGTCCAAAAAAACCTGTGCTAGATTGCCAGTTTTGGATAAGATCTGGTAGCTGCTGGAACCAATGATACTCCAAAGAGGCCAAGTACCAAAGACATCCAGTTGGTGCTTTCCATCATTGGTTATCATCAAAGTGTCACAAGTATACAGTAATTTCAGTTTCAATTTATTTCATTTATATAGCGCCAAATCACAACAAGGTTGCCTCAAGGCGCTTCACACAAGTAAGGACTTTATCAACCCCCAGATCAACAGTGGTAAGGAAAAACCCCTTCTGAGGAAGAAACCTCAAGCAGACCAGACTCAAAGGGGTGACCATGCTACAATTCACAAAACAAACATACAGGAAATGTTACTGGTGCACCGTAAGATGGGAAGCACCAAGACCCTAAAGACTTGGACCTTTGTTCTCCTGCATAGGCATCAGCATTACATGACGCCATAACCTTTTCCCGGGCTCCTCTTGAACTCAAAGGCAGAGGACCCAGCAGCATAAACAACACCGCACAGGTTAACACTGGATTTTTATATAAACACGGATGACCAGATCAGGTGTATTTACATGGATGAAGATGACACACTCAACTGCTTCACCTCAGGGAGTTGTGGTGGACATTTTCACATGTGTAGATTGTACAGATTGATTCACCCCAATTGCACTTGTGCTATGTCCTTTAGGACTATATATCATCAAGATAGGTCCAACACACCCTTTTCCTTGATTCTACAAGTGACTAGAACTCTAGCGGATGGATGGAACACCATCCCTCCTTTCCCTCAATTAGTGTTTTGATGATACCAGTGAAGAGTGCAAGTCCAAAGTATCCTTTTGGTATCGTGATAGGCTGAGGTCTGGTGACTGCAAAGACCATATCATATGTAAATAACATTATGTTCATGCTTTCCCACACAATTCAGTGACCCCTTGCGCCCTATGAATGGGGACATTGCAACCTTGTACGAGGCCACTCGCATCAGGATTGAAAGTTTCATTACGGTATAAAAGTGATCACACAGAATAACTTGGTCTAGGTTTGCGATGACCTTTTCATTCTAAGGGAACAAGTGGACCCAAACAGTACCTGCAAAATGCCCCCTACAGCATAACAGCCAACAGATCCAGTCACTGTCAGGGTCAACATTCAGGATTTTCCTTTACTTTTTCACCTGGTTTGGAGGATTGAGTTTTCCTCAGGCATTTGCACGCTTGACTGTCACAACAGTAAGCCTAGCTCTCACCGTGCCTGTGTCTCCTAAAGGGCACATTTGTTGTATCTCCGGTGTTGTGTCAAGAAGACTTGCAAAAGAATAGGCCTGCCCCCCCAACCCTCCCCCTCAACCCCCAATTTTAAGCAATCACATGCCGAGGAGTTCATTTGTCTTGGTTTGGCTTTGTCTTGAAGGTGACACACAAGCGGGGGCTCCTTTTGTTGCTCAAATTGATGCAGCTAATGGTGTAATAAAATGTCCAAAACTTGCGACGCGCTTTGAGGAAGCGCTCCTTTTGTTCCTGGAGAAGCCCTTGTAGCGAGGAGATAACCGCGGAGTGCGTCGGTGGCAAGATTAATACGTCGCCCAGTTAGGCCGGGTGGCTTTCTTACCCCGGCTATATCTCCGGTGTCAACATCATAGCTCTTCTTTTGTGTTTTCCTGCTTTGAATTCCGGCCCCTTGATCGTCCTCATTGTACTGAACGGTAAACAGCGAGGCACGTGGCGACAGCGCATTTGTCTTGCTTTGGCTTCCAAATGATATTGCTGCCATCGGGTTTAAACCACTCCACTGCGACTCATTAAATCATTAAAGGTTGACTTATCAGAAGCGGGATGATGATGAGTATCGCGCGCAGCTCATAATGGCCTTCAATGACAGAATTTATATTAGACAAATTTTACGGGGTATTTTTTTTTTCTTCAATGTGACATATCAAAATAAAAGAATAATGTCTGACCCTGTTTTATTTATTCATTTATTTGCTTTTATTTTTTGTCTTATGACACATTGACACGACTGAATTACTGAACTATGTCTGAGGACTAATGAGAGAAATTTCCCCTGAGAATCTTTATCTATTGCTCTTCGAAGAGCACCTTGGGGACTCGCTCGCCTGTCTGTCACCTCTACGCGTGCACACACACACACACACACAAACCCCGAACCCACCCCACCTCTCAGCGCTGCATGCCCATCATCCCCTCTTCACCTCTTCACCCCCGCCGCCTTCATTGACACCCCTGTTTCCTCTCACACTATCATGTAGCACAGCCATTTCACTTTTGCACCTTGCAATTAAAACAGGAGGAGAGGCAGAGGAAAAGAATACTCTTATATTTCATCCTCTGCCCATCCTCCAGCGGATACTGCTTTATCTTCCAACACAACCTCATGGCATTCCAGTTTTTTCCCCCCCCCATAAGTGTGATACACATGTACGCGTGTACGCGGTACGTGTTGGAAATCCAGAGTTTACAAGAGTGACAGGTACGGAATTAATTAACAAAGGAAATCTCACTGCATATTTCAGTTGATAAAGATTATTTCGGGAGGTAGAGGTGGTGGCGAACACAATAACAAATAATAATAATAATAATACAAAAAATTAAAGTGAGGGGTTTTTTTTTTGTGCCCGTTATCGTATATAGTCAAGTGCCCATGTACACAAACCACAACGCGTTCTCTTTCGCGCTTACTCATGAAGTCTTGCTATATACAACTCAGGTAAATCCTCTTCAACTCTCTTGTGAGTTTGTGTGTATATGTTTGAGTGACATCAAATTCATAATGAAAACTATTCCCGTATGGATACCAATCCTCGCCTTATTGAGTGCATCAGGTATGTGTGACTAATATTGTGTGACTGGTATTAAATTCTGATTTATATATATATATATATATATATATATCATCAAGGTAACTCAAAACAGCTGGATGAATGTTGGATTTCCTTCAGATTTGGTAGATATCTAGAGGTGATTGGATGTTAGAGTAGTTTGGCCAAAGTCAAGGAAAATGTGGTCTGAAAAGCACCTTTTGTTTCGTATATCTCAACAATCAGGATGCCTAGATGGAGCAAACCTGGTGGGAATATTACAGGGATGGATACCTAAAGGTGATTAGATTGAGTAGTTTGGTCAAATGTCAAGGTCAAGGAAACATACAGAATAGCACGGTTAAGTTAATATGGATGTGATGATGAGACAAATGAATGGGGTAAGAGTGGTGGAAGGGGATGGCTAAAGTGGAAGAAGAAGCTAAAAGATGCATTGAAGGAAATAAAAATGAGTATAACGGACCAGAAAGACAAATTAGAGATATTCCTCACTCAGGGGGAGGGAGGAGAAACAGGAAGACAGAGGACAGGAATGAGAATGAGAGGAGCAGTAGGAGCCAGTAAACCAGTATTGATCAGTATGTCTGATATTGATATTTATATTTGCTAATTCTTTTTGTTTTTTTACTTTTGATACTCTGTGTGCTTCTTACAGTGTGTGCTACTATACAATGCTGCTGGAACCTCAGTTTCCCAGAGGGAGTCTTCCCAAGGAATCATTAATGTTCTATCTAATCTCATATGGACAGAAGACAAAGTGGGGGGAGTAAAAATCAAATTTCCAGAATGTTTACGATATGAGAAGTAATACAGAAGCATGTGTCAGCTGGCACACATGTAAACCCATGACATAAAGGTTAACCATATTTTTAGGTGTCTTGAGTTCATGATCCCAATTATACAAAGCGACAGGCTGCTCTCAAGAGGCTCGTTCCTGTTGTCCATCGACTCAACAATTGACTTTTATGGATTTAATGGAGAGCAAAATTACCAAATTCAATTCATTTTCATTTATGAAGCACCAAATCCCAATAAATCTGCCTCAAGGTGCTTCACACAAGTAAGGTCTAACCTTACCAACCCCTAGAGCAAGCACACAGGCGACAGTGGTAGTTTGTCATTTTAAAATATTTCTTTACTTTTACTGAGGTAAACATGCACATGCATACCTCCGTAGGGATCCTCAACATCCTCCTAGACACTTGTAATGACGTTTCCACCAGTTCATTGGCTACTAAAAGTGGTTAACGTTGACATTTTTCCACTGGCCTATATTGCATAGCTGCTTAGCCAGTAATGCTGTTTGTCATTGTTTTTGTCCCAAGTGAAAAGCTGAAGCCAAAAACATCTAAAAAGTAGGGTTCAGGTAGAAAAATTCTAGAGTTTCCATTCAACATTATGAAATACAGTATGGTTTGTATCAGTGCTGATCTGGTTTCACTTAAAAGGAACAAGATTGTAAATGGTGCCAGTTACTGATTTGATCTGGCTTTGATTTTCTTCTTTGTCACATAATTTTTGCCACTGTATTTTTCCTACCCTGGAGCATACTGTTTTGTGTGCACAAGCATATTTGGATATGTCTACACCCAAGTTCTGTATTCTTGTTACCATGCCAAATTTATACCATTGTGCAGACCAAGCTCTTTCTCCAATTTGGAAATGTCCAGATTCTGACACCTCAGGGAGAGTCGGTATCTACTTAGTCATCGCGGCCCCATAGCCGTCTCTCATGTTTGTTTACTGCTGCAGACATAAACGGTTCATTTTACCACATCTCTCCATTACAGCTTCCACCTGTTCTTTTGACATCTCTCACCTGTAGTTTCACTCCTGTCACAGCACATCACTAATGTGCTTCCAAAGTTTGAAAACACATTTAAGTTTCAGTTTTTAATTCCCCAAATTTAAATACAGCACTGAATGATTGGAGGAATAAATTCTGAACAGAATGGTTACACGTTGGCACCTACCATTGCATAGCAATATTACCCAATACTAATACTGATGGGGCTGATTTGAATCTCTTGCACATCATTATGCAAAAAGTAATGAACTAATTTTAATGAAAATTGGTGGAAGCCACAGATGAACCCATATAATTTTGGTGGAGATTCTTATGATGTGATGCAGGTCTTAGATCGTGCTTGCTTTAATCCTGTAATTGGGATCAAAGGTCAGTGCTCAGGATCAAAGATCAGTCATCAAGAAGAAAGGTCAATGATCACAATCAATGTCACAGTCCAGACCAAATTTCAGGGCTGAAGTTCAAAGAGCAGCAATAAAAGGTAAATAATTGCAATTAAATTAATGATGTGAATCAAAATTCAGAGCTCATGATCACAGATCAGTAATCAGGAAGACGGATCAAAGTCACAATCTGGATCAAAATTCAGGGATAAAGATCAAAGAAAAGTAATCAGGATAAAAGTCAATTATCACAATCAAAATCACTCTGGATCAAAATTCGGGACTGGGGATCAAAGACCAGAAATTGGGATAAAAGTCAATGAGCAGGATCAAAGATAATCACAATCAAAGTTGTGATCTGGTTTCAAATCCAGTGATAAGGATAAAATATCAGTAATCAGGATAACTGTTCATTGATGATGATCAAAGATGATCACTTTTAAAGTATCATCTGGATCAAAATTCAAAGAACATGATCAAAGATCAGTACCTGAGATTTAAAAAAATCAACAATCATGATCAGAGTGGAATCATGATCCAAGTCATGATCTGGACCAAAATTCAGGGATTATGATCTAGGTCAATGAACATACTCAATTAAAACATAGTCATAATTTAGATGAAAATTAAAGGACCAGGATCAAAGATTTGTAATCAGGATAAATGAACAGCAATTATGATTTAGATCAAAATTCAGCAAATACAATAGGATTAAATTTCAGTTTACTCATAAAAGATCAGTGATCACACTCAGTTAAATCATAAAGTCATAATTTAGATGAAAATTAAAGGATCACGATCAAAGATCTGCCATCAGGATAAAAGCCCAACAATTATGATCTGGATCAAAGTTCAGGGATGAGAAGTTTAGTAACCAAGATAAAAGAAGGCGATATGTGCTCAACTGAATGCCCTTCTAGTTAAAACTAAGTTTATATCGAATGATTCGTCTGTATTTGTTTGTGAAGAAACATGTCAGCTTGTTGTTTGATTTTGCTACATTTGAACTTCAATAACTTCTCACAACATAAGGTTTTCTCATAAAGAAGCGATTTTCTGTGCGGCCTTGGTGTTGAGTTTTGAGCCCAGGTGATTCCAGTCTGCAGTCGGCTCCAGCTTATTATGCCAAAACATCACTGGCTACATTCTCCAAATAGATCATAAATAATTATTACAGAGTGCATGTTCTGCGCTCTGGGCCATGGATATAACTTGTTTAGTTTCAAACACAGCCCAATCAATAAACCCCTGTCATCTAAAATTTATGAGAACACCAGCTTGTTTTATTTTTCTATTTATTTATTTATTTCATTTGGCCGCTCGCGTTCAGCCTCTCATTCTTAACTAATTGTGCCGAGTGTGTGCAAGCGTGTAAATTAGAGAATGTGTGCATATGCAGTCGTCCATATGTCTATTCCGTGTGTGTGTGTCTGGCAGCTCGGTCCAGCAGGCAGCATCGTCAGGGGAATCTGGAATTATGGATTGAGGACAGGAGTCATGCGGTGATTGACAGCAGCATTCCGTTGGAGGTGATTAGGTGCGCGAGGCCCAAAGAAAACAGACATGATGGAAATTTCAACATCCCTGCTCTAATTTCTGCTGCGGGTAATTATGATACATGATGATCTGCAGACATCACTGGCCACACAGTCTGCAGTGCTCGGTCTCTCCTCGCACTGTTCTTCTGGCTCAGTAACACACAGACACACACTTTTATACAAAAAAGTGGCGGCAATAACATCTCCAGCATGTGTACCATCATTCCCTCAAGCCCAAATCTGTCTCTTATCATTAGCTATTATTATGATTTTTTTTTTTTTTAGTTAGTCTAACAAAAAAAAACCCTCCAGATTAAACCATAGTTAGATTTGGCTTCTTTTTTCAGGCAAAATGTAAAAACACCTGGTTGGCAGTAAGCTTTTTCATAGTAAAAATGTATGTTTTTCAAGCACATTCTGAATCCCATTCCTTGAAATGGCACTCATGCGAATGTCAGCCTGTTAGCATCACGTTATGTGACGCCTGTTAGCACTGTTTATGTGAGGCTAGTGAGTTTTCATGCTAATAGCCCATTAGCACCACATTATGTGACACTAGCAACTTTTCAAGACATGTAAAGTATTAAATCCTTACTATTTTAAGGTGCTCTCTCTTGCTCAGGTGCTCAATGATTGCAAGTATGTTTTTCAAGAACATTTTAAATCCCACTGCTTGAAGTGGAGATGCTCAGCTCAAGCTAATGCTAGCCTGTTAGCATCACAAAATGTGAGGCAAGAGTATTTTCACGCTAACATTAATCTCTTAGCATACTGTTATGTAATGTCCGTTAGAATTGCTTATGTTCACGCTAATGGTAGCCTATTAGCAATGCGTCATGTGACACTTGCAACTTTTCAAGGCATGTGAGTGATTAAATCCATTGTGATTCACTGCTTTGAGGCGCTGTTCCTCACTCAGGTTCTCAATGACCACAAGTATGTATTTTTAAGCACATTATAAATCCCTTGTGGCACTAAGAGTTTTCACGCTCAGATTAACCTGTTTGCATCGCTTATGTGATGTTAGCAAGTTTTCACGCAAACAGTATCCCAGTAGTGCACCCTTATGTGACATTAGCAACCTTTCAAGACACATGACTGATTAAATCTCTTGTGAATCACTGCTTTAAGTATGTGTTTTTAAGAACATTATAAATTCCTTTGCTGACAATGAAGGCACTATGAGGTTTCATTTCCCACTCACGTTAACCCATTAGCATCACTTATGTGACGTTATTGACTTTTCATGCTACCTATAGCCCATTAGTATTGTATTATGTGACGCTAGCAATTTTTCAAGACACATGAATGATTAAATCCATCGTGAATCACTACTTTAAGGTAGCCCCCTTCGCTCAGGTCTTTAGCCACCACAACTATGCGTTTTTTTCTTTTTTAAGCGCGTGATAATGTTGTTGCTCACAGTGGAGCCACTCAGATCATGCTAACAATCAGTGAGATGTTACTTGACATCACACCAAATGCCAAGCTAGTGCCAAAGCAATTCTACAGCATATTAAGTTTACTAAACGAAAATAAGTTTACTGTATCTTTACCAAAATAAAGAAACAGTGCTGCAATACAATGACCGCATTATATATATGTGTGTGTGTGTGTGTGTGTGTGTGTGTGTGTGTGTGTGTGTGTGTGTGTGTGTGTGTGTGTGTGTGTGTGTGTGTGTGTGTGTGTGTGTGTGTGTATACAGTATATATAAACCCTGAAATATGTTACTAGGGAAAGACTAATGATTGAGATTATAGACAAATTTAAGAATTTATTGAAATATATTTAATTTATCAATGCATGTTTCATAACTACTGCGACTAAAAAGCCTACCAAAGAGCTTGCTACTGTTATTTGGGAGATTTTATATACTCATAATTTTTAATTTAATAAATTTACAAAATATGTTTAAAGTATTTTAAATTTGGCAACTTTTTTTATTCGTTAGAGTATCCATGGTGATTGTGCTAGACGGTATTATTATAATGTTTCTGCTAAAGTGAACAGAAGATTTTATTTCAAACTTAATATGCTGAAATTGCCATTATGTTCAAATTGTTCAAATATGGTGGAATGAGAATTTCACAAAATTACAATGCACTTTATTGATGGGTGTGATTTAGCTGGTGCATTAAATCCCACTGGAGGTCACTTTTTGGGAAAGTGTAGTGACACGGACCCACAACAGAGGGCGCAAATGAACGGTCAATAGATGAGCCAAAATATAACAATTTAATGTGAATGTGCACAACGAACATACAGACAATCTCAGAATATCACAACAGTCAATACACAAAGGTGACGTGTGGGCAGGCTCGAGGATAGAAGACGTCTGTCCTGAGGAGAGCCGGAACCACACGATTTCCGCCGCCCCAGAACCTGGTGAATACTGGAGCCGCCAAGTCCCGAATTCCCAGGTGATCACCGTCCCCGACTGTCGGATCTGGTACTGCTGGCGAAGAACAAAGACAGTCAAGTGTGGGTGTGTGTACACCCAGTAACAATAACGGTGGGAATGCCACCTCCACCTCTCACTCAATAACTTGCAGAGTACTGAAGATTCCTCAGGGAAAAGAGTGCCTTCTAGCGCTCTCTCAGCTTCCACTGACAGCGGTACCGGTACTCCTGCAAACACTCACAATATACAAACATATTGCAAAACGGCTGAGGATATTACCTCCAATGAAGTATGATATCTCGGCAACGAGGTGGAGATGACGTCTGGTCTTTATGGAGTGAGATGATGTTGAGTAGATGGGTGACAGCTGTCAAGAGGTAATGAGCGACAGCTGTCACCCCCGGCTGTGTCCATGGCGGCAGCGCCCTCTCGTGCCTGAAGCCCGCACTTCAGGCAGAGCGCCCACTGGTGGTGGGCCAGCAGTACCTCCTCTTCTGGCGGCCCACACACAACATCACTCAAACAAATCAACAAACTAAACACAGACAGGCTAGATCCGTGCAAGTCGCTGATCTGGAATTGCTGTTGAAACGCTATGATCTGAAAGTTACAATATTTCTCCCCTCAACTCCATGTCGGGTGTGTTTTGCATGGCTTTGAACGCCATGACTCCATATTTTATTGAACACATTGTTGGTTGATGCCCGATTCTTGCACAATGCCCAGTGATGGGTTCATGCATTAGAGATGCACACACCCAACAGTAGTTCAAGAAAAGATGGAATGAAGATATTAAAAGGTGGGGAGACCGGCGTGGATGTCTCTCTGTTTTGGTGGAGTATGTACAAGCCATTTTTATTTTATGGTTCTGTATTAGTTCATGTATTCTACAGAAAAAGAAAAGGGGGCATCAAACTGTTTAAAGAAATTCTCTGTGAAAGTTCTTAACCTTGGTCTGTTTGACTGTTTTACAGTTGACTTGTTTTTGTTAGACCAAGCAGAGGGAAAAAAATATGGAATCACTCAATTCTAAGGAAAAAATTATGGAATCATGAAAAACAAAAGAACACTCCAACACATCACTAGTATTTTGTTGCACCACCTCTGGCTTTTATAACAGCTTGCAGTCTCTGAGGCATGGACTTAATGAGTGACAAACAGTACTCTTCATCAATCTGGCTCCAACTTTCTCTAATTGCTGTAGCCAGATCAGCTTTGCAGGTTGGAGCCTTGTCATGGACCATTTTCTTCAACTTCCACCAAAGATTTTCAATTGGATTAAGATCCGGACTATTTGCAGGCCATGACATTGACCCTATGTGTCTGTTTGCAAGGAATGTTTTCACAGTTTTTGCTCTATGGCAAGATGCATTATCATCTTGAAAAATGATTTCATCATCCCCAAACATCCTTTCAATTGATGGGATAAGAAAAGTGTCCAAAATATCAACGTAAACTTGTGCATTTATTGATGATGTAATGACAGCCATCTCCCCAGTGCCTTTAACCTGACATGCAGCCCCATATCATCAATGACTGTGGAAATTTACATGTTCTCTTCAGGCAGTCATCTTTATAAATCTCATTGGAACAGCACCAAACAAAAGTTCCAGCATCATCACTTTGCCCAATGCAGATTCAAGATTCATCACTGAATATGACTTTCATCCAGTCATCCACAGTCCACGATTGCTTTTCCTTAGCCCATTGTAACCTTGTTTTTTTCTGTTTAGGTGTTAATGATGGCTTTCATTTAGCTTTTCTGACTGTGAACAACCAACATCTTTTGCAACATTGCGTGATGATTTACCCTCTTTTAAGAGTTTGATAATCCTCTCCTTTGTTTCAATTGACATCTCTCATGTTGGAGCCATGATTCATGTCAGTCCACTTGGTGCAACAGCTCTCCAAGGTGTGATCACTCCTTTTTAGATGTAAACTAACAAGCAGATCTGATGCAGGTGTTAGTTTTGGGGATGAAAATTTACAAGGTAATTCCATAATTTATTCCTCAGAATTGAGTGATTCCATATTTTTTTCCCTCTGCTTGGTCTAAAAAAAGTAACCGTTACTGACTGCCACAATTATTTTTCCTGATTTCTTATAGTGTTTCTTAAAGCCAGAAAGTTGCCATTTGAAATTACTTTAGTTTTGTGTCATGTCTGTGATCTGCTTTTATTCTACAAAATCAAACAACTGAATGAACATCCTCCGAGGCCGGTGATTCCATAATTATTGCCAGGGGTTGTACCTACTGTAGCCACGTAAAATGTAGGCATCTGCTTGGTCTTTTCCAGTTGCTGGGGTCTTCAAAATTTAGGCAGCTGCATGCTGAATCATACCTAGAGAAGCTTACCTCAAGGCCAGAATGTTGTAGCTGATGTTACCTCACAGTGCAAACAGTACATTTACAAAAAAAGTAATTCGTTTTAACGCAAAGTCATTCTAGCTGTACCCAATGATCCTCCAAAGAGACAGAGTCCAAAAGTTGCTGCCTTAGGTCACTGGTTAGCATCCAATCCTCACAACCAAACAGGAAGGCAGGAAACACCAGGACTTGGACCTTCATTCTCCTGCAGTGGTATTGGCATCACCAAATACATCTGTCTGTGGACCTCAAAGGACTTCTTGGGCATCTCTTGATTTCAAAGACAGAGAATCCAGGTGGATGTCAGTACGGAGACTAGTGAATCTCTCTACAAGTTTGACACTTTCACGGCATACCAATACACTTCAGTCTCGGAAGTGACTGAAAGACTGAATCTGGATCCTGAAACTTGATCCAGGACATTTGCAAACCCAGATGCTCTGGCTCCACACTCAGTTTCTTAAGTCCTGCAATTGGGGCATCCACTGACTCTGCAAAGATCACAGAATTGTCTACAAACCAAAATAATTTTTGTTGGATTTTCCATTTTTCCTTGGGGCCACTACAGCAGGTCTTACATGGATACACGTGTTATGCAGCATGCCCTTCCTGACACAACTCCGGTGTACATAGAGAACAGGGCAGGGGTGGTCTTGAATTAAGAACCTTGTGACTTGGAAACAAGCAGTCAAATAGCATGCACCACCCTGTCACGTGTTGTCCACACAGCCAAGAGCTGATAAACGTACCCAAAAAACTGCTGCCTACAACCCCAGTTAACACCCAGTACATGCAAATATTGAAAAGAGTAGGAACCACAACACATCTCTGAGGAACACCAGAATTCATACCGCGCAGCTTTCACACTACCTATGTGTAGGCCAGCTGTGATGTCCAGCAACTTGTTGGGGATCCTGAGAAGTTTCAGGTTGTACCTTAAATCCAAGAGATGAAGTCTAAGAAATACTGTAACCAGCCACTATGAGGCGATAGAGACACTTTTCATTGGCTGTCTTGCCCACCTATATTTACAGTCTGTGATATATAATGCGTGATGTGATGTTTCCATCCAGTATGAATAAAAATGCGATGAAAAAATTGAGTACAGAGCCTTTTTGGTTCCTTGTAACATTATGCAGTATCTCTATGACCTTTTGCTTTCAGCTAAAATACCTCCTTCACCACAAAAATATCCGGCAGTTCATATTTGCATATTTAAGGTTAAGCCCGGTAGACCATCATATACAGCAGGTGAGAAAATACTGATTAATCCCCTAAAGGCTTGAGTGTAAAACACATATCTGAAACCTCCTGATTGTAATGTGTAGCAAAGTAAAATTAGACACAAAAATGTGCCAGGCCTTAAATTAGCGCTCCATATTTTAGTACCGTTTCCAACAGTGGCACTTTGCATAGGCCTCCACAGACAAGTGGCATCTCACTTGTTGTCAGACAGCCTTCTCTCACCTCCACATCACTTTTAATACGATTGCATTTGAGCTTGTTTCTGTGAGGTGAAGTCTCTGAGACAGATTTTTAATTTGGGAATCTTTTGTGTTTCCTAGAATTTTGGGAAGCCTCTGCGTGTACCCTGTAATGTGAATAGTATGTAGATAAGGGAGTCCGTCTCCTCCAGTTCAACAGGATAACTAAAAAATAACAGTTCAGATCATAATTCATCGCAAAGCACTGGACTTGTGTGTAGTGCTAGGCTAGGGCGTAACTTTGGGAAGGGACGCTAGGGTCACGTCCCTACCAATATTCAGCACCCTACTGTGTAATCACGACCAATAAAACCGCTGTCCTCCATTATTATGGCACATAAAGGGTTAAATGTATGCCACTGCTCGAAGCCCCCGTCTTTAACGTAGATATCCTTGTCTGATTAGCAGTGATGCCTGTCTAATCTGACCACTTTTTTAGTAACAAATAATCTAACGCGTTAATCTTTCCAAATCAGTAATCAGGTCACTGTGCGTTACTATTATTTTTGCATTATGGGTCGAAAGCAGCATTAAACTTGGTCTGTGGGCAGGAGGTCGGAATTCGACAGAGCTACACACTTTAAGCGAGCTGTGAGCTTTTCATCCGCGTTGTTCTGCAACAGCTACGACTCGTCCTCACCTCTTAAAGCACAGTGACAGCACACCTGCACTGAGCTTTACAAAGACATTTTTATGCTTTTTTTTCTCCGAGCCGCTCCGTATCTGCTGCTAAAAACAGCTGATCCTCCGCAACGCGTCAACAACTAACACTATTTTCCACTCAAATGCACCTAAACTCTCTTTCTGAGGAGCACATGATGTGAAAATGCAATAAAACTTTCTTACCTGTAAATCTGGTCATGTTTTCTGCATAAATAAATGTTATCCATTCTTTGTGCTCAAACGACAAAGCAGGGGCGAATCCAGATGGAATGGGGGCGTGGGGCAAGGATGTGCCCCCCCACAACACCCCTAGATTAAAGGTCCAGTTTTGAAGCCTTTTTTTACTACAACTACTAATACTACTTAAAATAATAATAATTTCAACAAGTAAAATGTTTAGAGAGAATTTAAATGTTAGAAAAATGTTAGAATGAATTTAATAGTTACATTTATAAACAATGTAGGTTAGAAATTGCAAGTTTTACTGTTACAGTGCTGTCAACAGTTAAATATGAGGTCAAGAAAGAGGTCTTTATTTTACTTTTTATAAAACAAGTATTTATTTTCATTGAAGTCAAGAAAGGGTGACTATAAAGTGAGTTTTGGCAAAACAGGTATCATTGTCATGTTGAGGTGGCAGAGGGTTGTTGTCGGCAGCTGGGGAAAGTAACTAAAAAGTAACTAGTAATCTAACTTAGTTACTTTTCCAATTGAGTAATCAGTAAAGTAACTAAGTTACTTTTTCAAGGAGGAATCAGTAATCAGTAATTGGATTACTTTTTCAAAGTAACTGTGGCAACACTGCTGATTAGCTACGCGTTTCTCGCTAACTTGGTTGGCTATCCCACTTGTCACTCCAAGCAGCACACTTCCCACAGTAGCCGCGACTGCCCATCGACCCCTGTCCACCCCGCCCCTATCTCTCTCTCTTGAGCTAGACTTCGTGATATTTGGTAATGGATATTATATATTATATATCTTGTTTCCCAAGAAACAAGATATTCGTTCGTTCATTCTTCACAGTCAGGAATGTAAGTGCAGGGTCTCCGTCAAGCTTTAAAACTAAGCAAAATCCCTTTCATGAATGGAAACCCTTCTTAAAAGCATTAGGCTTCTTCTGCTCTTTAAGCACTAGGCAGGTTTTAGCAACATGGCAGGACGAATCGTTAGAGCTAGGCTACTGCACAGTTGCAGGGAACTTATTAAAAGACTGCGCGGGCAGACACAATAACAGACAGACAAATGGGAATCAATTAATTCACGAATAGGGATGGGTATCGAGAACCGGTTTCTTTCGGGTATTGTTAAGAAATGATTCGATCCACCGACATCAATAAACTTTTTGCTTAACGATTCTGTTATCGGTCCTTCAGAGTGGCCGTTATTTTGGGGGGTGTTTGTCAGGAAAATTATAATTTCTCTACATTGATTACAGCCCCTGCAGTGGGTCCGTAATCAACTTTTCTGCAGCGTGGCTTTGCTTTGAACCTTGAACCAATCGAAGCAGTGGTTCGCAGATTGAAACAGTGCTTCGATTGCTTTGTTTATTCTTTCTTTCTTTCGCTTCATTTTCCCCCGCTAAAACCCTAAAGAGCATACGTCTGTGAGTATTATTTACCTTTTCTATGTTAAATCGACCTGTTATGGTCTTCTGAAACAGTTGATAGATGTATTTTATAACTTAAAAACGGGAGCGATGCTAACACATTAGCATGTCTATGGCATTTTCAATGTTAAAAGTTAGCATTAAGCAGTTGCAGCTGTCGTCACGTTCGGGTGCATTTGTTTTCAAATTGTAATATTTTTTTAAATTTATTTTTGTTTATATATTATAATCTAATGAATATTATATACAATATATACTTATTATATACAGTTTTAGAGAAAGAGACAAAAAGAACCTGAATAGAAACACAACAGAAAATATAAAACCAACTAACAATGAACATACATAAATACATACATACATACAGAAATAAATAATTGTTTCCTGTGAACACCTAGTGACTCTCACACCTCCATTTCATCCCTGTCTTATTTAAGTTTAATGACAATTTCAAACCATATTTTCAGTGTGTTAATTTCCTCAGTGATTTCCTCCAGAACTATCTGCCAAGCTAGAAAACTGCTGCATCCTAGTAAGAGCAGAATACTACTGGAATGAATCTGAATAAGGAAAGTTGGGTTTTTTTCTCACTAAATGGATGCTGCACTCACTCCAGTTTATTGTCTGGAATAGTCCCAGATTGCATTTCACAGCTTCTAGAATTCATTTTCGTGAGTCACTTTTGTGCGGATTAAAGTTACTAACTGGGACTCCAATTTTACTGTTTTACTGTGACAGTGCTGTCAACAGGTAAATATGAGGTCAAGAAAGAGGTCTTTAGTTTACTTTTTATAAAACGTATTTATCATTGAAGTCAGGAAAGAGTGACTATAAAGTGAGTTTTGGCAAAACAAGTATCATTGTCATGTTGAGGTGGCAGAGGGTTGTTGTCGGCAGCTGGGGAAAGTAACTAAAAAAGTAACTAGTAATCTAACTTAGTTACTTTTACAATTGAGTAATCAGTAAAGTAACTAAGTTACTTTTTCAAGGAGTAATCAGTAATCAGTAATTGGATTACTTTTTCAATGTAACTGTGGCAACACTGAGTACAAGTCACACTTTTTCTGTATTATCAGCTCTGTAATCTGAGATTTTTATGTATTGACATTTATTCTTTTATTATACATTTTTTATGCTTTGATTCCTGGCAAAGTTGCATATATTTATAACTACAACAACTACTGTGGCTACTATTACTACTATTATTATGACTTATTATGATTATGAGCACTGCTACTACTATTACTACTAATGGACACAGATTTTTTTTTTCTTTTGCTGTATAAGTTGCAGGAGCAAACTGGTATTAAAAATAAAAGGTCTGTGACACTATTTTCGCCATATATATTAACCATTGACAATAATGCAAAATTTTGTTCAAATATAGTGTTGCTGTGTTTGGGGTTATAGTTATTGTTATGTCCATGTCTGGTTTTAAGTTACTTTTAGGGTTTCTCTGCTGGTATGTGCGACGATTTCTCACTATGACACTTGGCTCGTTTCTACTTCTAATTTAAAATGACTGAAGTAAAGTTAGAAAAAGTTTAAGACTGTCAGGTAATTTTAGCCCTTCATACAGATTTCCGCAGTATGGTGAAAATAGCCTGTGTAGGTGCCGTAGTGACAACAACCAACCAAACAAAACAACAAAAAAGTGACTTCTGTTCTAGAAAATACAGTAAGTGATTAGACATTGGGTAACTTTGATGAACAATATCATCTGAAAAGCAACTTTGTTTTGCTTGTACGAGGTCTTTTAGAAAAGTATCCGACCTTATTATTTTTTTCAAAAACCATATGGATTTGAATCACGTGTGATTATATCAGACATGCTTGAACCCTCGTGGGCATGTGAGAGTTTTTTCACGCCTGTCGGTTACATCATTCGCCTGTGGGCAGTCTTTGAGTGAGGAGTCGCCCACCCTCTCGTCGATTTTTTCATTGTTTAGGAATGGCTCAGAGACTGCTGCTTTGTTTGATCAAAATTTTTTCAAAACTGTAAGGCACAACTGAGTGGACACCATTCGATAAATTCAGCTGGTTTTCGGTAAAAATTTTAACGGCTGATGAGAGATTTTGGTCTGGTAGTGTCGCCGTAAGGACGGCCCACAGCGCCTGACGGCGATCTGCGCTTCGAGACGGCAGCGTCTCACTGTTTCAAGTTGAAAACTTCCACATTTCAGGCTCTGTTGACCCAGTAAGTCGTCAGAGAACAGAGAACTTTCAGAAGAAGTCGGCATGAGGAGTTTATTCGGACATTCCATTGTTAACGGACATTTTGTAATGAAAGAACGTGCGGGCAGAGTCGCATGTCGGGCCGGACCCGACCGCGGGGGGTCGCGACAAGAAAAACACCTCCGTTGGAAACCTTAACAGGCAAGTTGGAACATGCCCAAGCTGTTAAACAATTTCTCAGTTACTCACTTGTTGAAAGCCATCAAAAGCCGCCTGAATTTTACAAATGGTTTTCAACACGGAGGTGTTTTTCCTGTCGCGGCGCACACAGATTCACCGAGTCGTCACGGAAACGACTCTGCGAATTTGCGCGCACGTCTTTCATTACAAAATGTCCTTAAACAGTGGAATGTCCGCATAAAGTCCTCATGCCGGCCTCTTCTGAATCTTCTCTGTTCTGTCACGACGTCCTGGGTCAACAGAGCCTTAAATTAGGATGATTTCCGGTCGAAACAGGCCGACAACGGCGCCTGGAAGCGCTGCACGACGTCCCGCTGCATGGGAAGTCCTTACAGCGACAGAAACACCCCATAATCTCTCATCAGCCGTTAAACTTTTCACCGAAAACCAGCTTAATTTCTCGAATAGTGTCCACTCGGATATTCCTCACAGGTCCAGAAAAAATTTTGATAAAGCAACGCGCGCGGTCTCGAGCAGCGTGTGAAACAAAGGAATTCAGCCGAGAGGGCGGGACCACATCTCACTCAAGGCCTGCCCACAGGGAAATGACGTCACCGACACGCGTGAAAAAACTCACGCATGCGCACCAGGGTTCAAGCATGATTGGTGTAATCGCACATCATTGAAATCCTTATAGTTTTTTTTTTTAAATAAAAAGGTAGGATAGTTTTCTAAAAGACCTCATACAAGATAACAAGGACCTGTTTGTCTCCTGCTTAACATTGCCACCTGCTGGATGGACGACGGTTGCTGGATCCATCCATTTCCTACACCTGCTTACTCCAATCAGGGGTCATAGAGGTGAGGCAGGGTATACCCTGGACAGGATGCCAGTCTATCGCAGGACCACATACAGACTGAGGTTGGTGGATGCATGATGAAAATTAGGAGCGGGTGTGAGTGACGTTACTTGTCCACCTGCTGGACTTGTTGTTGTTGGCTTGTTGCAGGAATCATCACATTCCAACACACTTGTGATGGAAATTAGGAGCAGGCTTGGATGAAGATACACATGAAATGAACTTGTCAGTTTCTTTCATTTCCAAAGCTGAGGTCTGGCGGCCACCAAGGCCACCGCTGTGAAACACTATTCTTCTACCTCTTCAGCTGAATGCCGCTAAAGCTTTTTACACGTTTCAGTTTTCTTTATTTATTGCTCGTTGTTGTGTAGCTATTGGATTCCTGTCAAGGCCGTTGTATTCATGCTACTAGAAAATCAGCTCTTGGCTGTTTAATGCTTTCCGTTCATCGTCGCTTATTTGTCTGAAGGCCGCCGGAGTTGCTGGAGCGTTCTTTGACTGCGACACTGCAGCCAAACAGATGTTCCATTTACAGTGAACAGTTCCACTAACAGTTACGAGTCACGGAGAGGGGGGGGGAACGCACGAGTTTATTTAAACAAAACCTCCGCCATGTGAAATGAAACAGTTTGTGCCGATTGTCTCATTTACCCCTCAAGCCTCTCAGTCCAGGGAGCAATACAGGCTGTCCTGTAGACTAAACACACAAAAAAGGAATCTGGCTGTGCTGTATGTTTTATAGAAAATGTCCTGGAAAAAAAAAGAACCCACATCAGTGACTTTTACAGATAAAAGTGCTATAGATCGCCATGTGAAAAGGCGGTTAAAAATGAATATACTGTATCTTTTTCTCTCCCTCTTTTCGCCTTTGCATATGTTAGAGGACCTTGATTAACGGCCGCGGCCGACCAAAAAGAAAAAAAAAAGCTAATTATTTTATTGAGTTGTGAGACGAGGCAGGATCCCACCCCGGGGATTTGGCTTTGGCTACACAATAGAAAAAAGTGCCCCATGAGTGATGTGCGATTTCGCCCTCCTCCCGGTGCCCCGTCCTGCATGCCGTCAGGCGGATGAGCCCCAGGTATGGGTGGTCTCATCTCTCCTCTATCAATAAGGAGCTTACTAGGCCTACTGGAAATGGGAGGGAATACAATGCTGTTGCAATTTGATTTTTAAGCCCCATAGGTCAATCTCCTGAACCCCCTTTTCAGGCGCTTCCTTTTATCATCCTTTAACTCTGTCGCTCTCTCTTTTGCATTGGCTCTCGCTCAGTCGCGATCTCAGTATATTTTGGACTCTTTCTGTCCTAAACTGTGATTTTTAGTGTTTTCAGCGCTGCCCATCTTAAGAGGGTTTGACATCGACTCAAATAGTCTCAAGTTCAGTCTCCGAATGTCATAACGATATTATTCCCTGCTTCCAGTGTGTTATGCGTAGCACGCTTCCAGGAACAATATCCACTTCCAATGCACGTGATTAGCAGTTACGCTACTATTTAAGTGTCATTTGAGTGAAAGCTTTGTGCAATGTTTGTTAGCGATGTTTCAAACCTGCTAACTGCTGTGGATGTTGTATACCTATACACATTTGACATTCCGACTGTGCTTTAGTGCAAAATGTTAAAAAAAAGAAAGAAAATGTAAACATGAGCAAAAGCGCCATCACAGACAAATCGTCCCCTGTTGCAGGCAGCAGTGAGCAAAATATATGGCGCCATTACTGATGTCATCCTTTCCTGAATGTACTTCACAATAAAAGTCTTTATAATGCTGCACAGCACAGTCACTGAACAATGCTTTATTGTGAATAGAATAGAATTGGGGGGGGGATACAACGAAATTGGGGGTGCTCCAGCAGAGCTATTTTACACCACAAAAAAATAAAAACAAGACATCTTCTAAACCAAAAAAAATGTTTAAATATGAAATATGTACTGTATAGTGATATATACTGTACATATATAATAATAATACACATAATATAATAATACACATTACATCATAGCTTCTGTTTCTATAATAAAATACCATGATCATGACCAAATCTTCTCCTGTATTAATATTTAGGTTTTAATACCTACTTCTGTATATTATATAGTACCATATTTATTGTATGTGTTGTTTATTACCCTTAATATAAACGCAACACTTTTGGTTTTGCTCCCATTTTGTATGAGATGAACTCAAAGATCTGAAACTTTTTCCACATACACAATATCACCATTTCCCTCAAATATTGTTCACAAACCAGTCTAAATCTGTGATAGTGAGCACTTCTCCTTTGCTGAGATAATCCATCCCACCTCACAGGTGTGCCATATCAAGATGCTGATTAGACACCATGATTAGTGCACAGGTGTGCCTTAGACTGCCCACAATAAAAGGCCACTCTGAAAGGTGCAGTTTTGTTTTATTGGGGGGGGATACCAGTCAGTATCTGGTGTGACCACTTGCCTCACGCAGTGCAACACATCTCCTTCGCATAGAGTTGATCAGGTTGTCAATTGTGGCCTGTGGAATGTTGGTCCACTCCTCTTCAATGGCTGTGCGAAGTTGCTGGATATTGGCAGGAACTGGTACACGCTGTCGTATACGCCGGTCCAGAGCATCCCAAACATGCTCAATGGGTGACATGTCCAGTGAGTATGCCAGCCATGCAAGAACTGGGACATTTTCAGCTTCCAAGAATTGTGTACAGATCCTTGCAACATGGGGCCGTGCATTATCCTGCTGCAACATGAGGTGATGTTCTTGGATGTGTGGCACAACAATGGGCCTCAGGATCTCGTCACGGTATCTCTGTGCATTCAAAATGCCATCAATAAAATGCACCTGTGTTCTTCGTCCATAACAGACGCCTGCCCATACCATAACCCCACCGCCACCATGGGCCACTCGATCCACAACATTGACATCAGAAAACCACTCACCCACACGACGCCACACACGCTGTCTGCCATCTGTCATTCATCCGTGAAGAGAACACCTCTCCAGCGTGCCAAATGCCAGCGAATGTGAGCATTTGCCCACTCAGGTCGGTTACGACGATGAACTGGAGTCAGGTCGAGACCTCGATGAGGATGACGAGCATGCAGATGAGCTTCCCTGAGACGGTTTCTGACAGTTTGTGCAGAAATTCTTTGGTTATGCAAACCGATTGTTTCAGCAGCTGTCCGAGTGGCTGGTCTCAGACGATCTTGGAGGTGAACATGCTGGATGTGGAGGTCCTGGGCTGGTGTGGTTACACGTGGTCTGCGGTTGTGAGGCTGGTTGGATGTACTGCCAAATTCTCTGAAACGCCTTTGGAGACGGCTTATGGTAGAGAAATGAACATTCAATACACGAGCAACAGCTCTGGTTGACATTCCTGCTGTCAGCATGCCAATTGCACGCTCCCTCAAATCTTGCGTCATCTGTGGCATTGTGCTGTGTGATAAAACTGCACCTTTCAGAGTGGCCTTTTATTGTGGGCAGTCTAAGGCACACCTGTGCACTAATCATGGTGTCTAATCAGCATCTTGATATGGCACACCTGTGAGGTGGGATGGATTATCTCAGCAAAGGAGAAGTGCTCACTATCACAGATTTAGACTGGTTTGTGAACAATATTTGAGGGAAATGGTGATATTGTGTATGTGGAAAAAGTTTTAGATCTTTGAATTCATCTCATACAAAATGGGAGCAAAACCAAAAGTGTTGCGTTTATATTTTTGTTGAGTGTAGTTATATATATGATGTCTTAGCTTTCTTATGTCTTATTATTTATTATTATATATACTTTTTTTCTTGAGCCGTTTGGGTGGTAGGGAGAATTCCCATGATATAAAAAAGCTTTTCAATCTACCATCCCTAGTTCTCAAGACCAGGCACCAAAGTGGCTCTACTCTACTCTTTTCTACTCTTCTATTTTACTCTTCCTTTTTAGATATTATCAGTTATCAAATTGTTCACCAATGAATATGGCTTTTTACACCCTGAAGAAAACCATACACGTGTATGATTTTCTTCAGGGTGTATAAAGCCATATTCATTGGTAAAACAATTTGATAACAATTTTATCATATACCTATAAATGATAAATGTTGTATGGTTTTCTTCGTCGTGGCACCGCTCCGCTGTCTGGATTGGCTGATTACTCGGTGGTATGAAAAATATTACCCGTCCGCGAAAAGGGTGTATTGCTATTTATTATTTGGTGTTTTATCCAATCATATTGGCGTATCATTTATAGGTATATGATAATTAGATATACCTTAGTATACTAGCATAGTTCCACTTTAGAATTGGAATATAATATATAAGATATACCTTAAAGAATTTTCATATATGAATGTAAACGTAAGTATAAAGTACAGTTTAACAAGGACAGGCTCCAGCTCTCCCGTGACCCTTAACTGGAATAAACATGTATAGCAGCGCTGCCAGATGTTCCACATTGTGCAGGACGGTCTCGGAATTTACCCCCGTGTCCTGCATGAGTGTGTGCGGGACACCCATTAGTCCCGCATTTGTGTGAGTCCGGGCATGCCCTCGGAACCCGTGAGTATGCGTGGGTGTCCCACATTGGAAAACTCGGATGTTACCATGTATGGTATAGAAAATGAATGAGCTGATGTGCAGATCAAAATGCAGCACACTAGTAGACAAATAAATGAATATCTTGCATAAAATGTTCCACTGGTTGTCTATTTCCAAAACTGCAACGGAGAATTTGCATTAAAAGGAAAATCAAATGGACACCTTTTGGTTGTTGGATGTTGGCGGGTGTTTTTATATATATATATATATATATATATCACTGTATTTAATAAATGCTGGTGTAATTTTCTAAAGTTAAATATGTGCACATCTGCAAGCGTATACTAAACACCTATCTGCACACACATACCTTTGTGTATCTGTGTATGAGCCTGTGTGTCTTTGTGTCTGCTGCCGTCGCTGCAGTATCTGATTGACCTTGCACCCCTGTCAACAAGATGTGGCCCCTGGGCTGCAAGCCCGCCGAAGATTGTGGGGGGGCATAAGTGTTAGGTGGCACTTTTATTGGCTGCTCTGTATCAAAGTCGAGGTGTACGCTGGACAACAAATTGGCTCCTTCATGTCTCCCTCTCCAAATGCTAAGGTTAGGCTTTAATTGTGGCACCTGGGTTGGAAAGCAGCGGAGTTATAGACAAAATAGCGACGCACGTGTCAGCGGACGTGTTGTGAATAGTTCACATAATACCAGTGTATACACAGCGGACACGGAGCCAGCCACCTTTGCTCCTCTCCCCTGTTCTCACTGAATAAGAATCTGACATAAATTCTGCACATATAAAATTAGTAAATGCCACTGTAGCCGTAGTTAAATATCACATAAACCCCCCGGGAGGGGGGAGGTGCCGGCAAGTTACCGTGACCTATTTTTTCTTCTTCTTTTTTTTTTGATACAGGGTAAAAAAAAAAAAAGAAGGAAAGAAAGGGGAGGTGGAGGAAGTTTGAATGAAGGAGAAAAGGGGACAGCAAGAGGTCAAAGAAAAACAGGCGAATTGGGAAGGTACGAAGGCCTGCATCATCAGAGAGGGCGGGGTCAAAATGTGGCTACTCCTCTCTCCTACAAATGATCAAATAAAGCACCGTTATGTTGACACCTCTTTCTTCAGCCTCTCATATGGCATCATTAGAGGTTAAGTGCGGTCTAATCTCGCCCCTAATAAAGTTACTTTGAAGTGGGGGAATGGGGCGGAGTGGGGCCAGAGGTTGTTCACACAGACTATTTGGGAAATTAGCTGCTGATGGCCTCAACGATACTCGCCGTGAAAGCTGAACCTCCACCCTGCAGCTATGATGAACCTCAACAATGTAGCACTTCTTTACAAAGGAGTTGATGAATTTCGTGGTTGACTTCAGGATTAATCTGGATGTAATCTGGATCTGGACCAAAGTCCACCTATACATAGAAAACCACGGGATTGTTTCTAGCCACTCATTTTGAACCTCATCTTTGTTCCTAAACATTCATCTAGACATCATAAAATTGTTGATATCTGAATCAGAATCTGATCTTTGATCTTTTGCCTTCAATCCTGATTGCTGAACTTTGATCCTAATTGATAATTTTTTGAATCCAAATCACTCATCTTTGATATTGCATTTTGATTGAGTGTGACCTTTAATTGACCCTGACCTTTGAGCCTAACCACTTAATGTAGGTCCTGAATGTTAACTTTTGATGCTAATTGCTGATGTTGAAAATGAACCTGGTTTTTGATCCAGAACCTTGAACCTGATTACTGGTGTTTGATCCTTATTTATCATTTCTGAACCAAGTCACTCATCTTTGGTACTGCATTTTGATTGTGACGTCTAATTGATCCTGACCCCCGATCCTAAACACTGTGTAGGTCCTGATTGTTAAACTTTGATGCTAGTTGTTGATGTTAAACCTGGTCTTTGATCCAGAACCTTGAACCTGATTACCAACCTTGATCCTGGGGGATACCCTCTCATTCCTGTTCCTGAACCTTGATCCAAATTTATGATCTTTGATTCTAATTGCTCCTTTAATCATGTGTTTTGATTGAACTTGACCATCAGTTGATCCTGAACTTTGATCCTGGTCACTTAATATAGGTTGCTATTATTGAACTTTATTGCTAATTGCTGACACTGAACCTAAATCTGGTCTTGATCCAGAACTGTGAGCCTGAATGGCCTTTGATCCTGCTGGATGTTCTTTGATCCTGATCGCTGAGCTTTGATCTTGACTGCTGACCTTCGATCCTGACCATTCATCTTTGATCCTGATTTGAATGTCCCTTCTCCCTCCAGAGAGCAAGAGATCACTTTGAGCTTGCTCCAAGGATTGCATCACAGACTTGAGTTGACAAACAGAACCCTGGTACACTTAGTCACGACAAATTATTAAGCTATTTGTTTTTCACCTCTTTCTAAGCAAACATCAGTCACAACCAAACATGGTTTTGCGTTAATGCACATTTTGCTTCCTTCCATTCATCATCTCTCCATTAATTTGCATCCATCTTCCATCGCCTCTGTCACAATTGACCCGATTGTGCAATATACGCTCCCATCTTCCTTGCCTTTTTATTTCAGCCTGTTGCTTTCACAGCGCTCAGCCCTGGCAAGGCGCCAGCGCTGGGCGAGCGTGCCCCCCACTCCTCATTAATTTAGCAACAGATTGCAGCGAGCTGCTCACAGTTCACCAACGGGGTGTTTACAAGAGTTAAAGTGATGAACTGACAGCTATTAAAGCCTTAATGTAGCACAGCCTCACAGAGCAAAGACTTGACTGGCCTGTTTAGTCTGGCACAGCTGACGGTGCAGCAGCCAGACGGCATAGGGTGTTGGCATGCTGCCTTAATTTGCAGTCCTGGGCTCCAGCCAACGCCAGCAGGAAAGACTCAACAGGTCCGACATGCCGTCCTGCCAACAAACAAACACATGCAAATTGATTCGTTTGAATTCAGTCGAAATGCCTTTGCGAGCTAATTTGAACACTCCAGTATGATATTTGAAAATGGTTTTGATTAAAATTGAATATGTTCCATGAGGGGAAACAAATAAATCTTGCCAGTATGCCTGAAAAATAAACATTTATAGTGCATATTTATCTAAATAAAACTATTATTTTTAAGCAGTTCCTCCATTCGGAGAAGCATTAGGTAAAATTTACTCTCTGAGCTGTTGGCGTTCAGGCACCGTACCTGATACAACCCAGCCCAATGTGGAAGTCATTTGCAGAGTAAATGTTATTGCACTCACATGCATCAACACCACGTTTTTGTCTTTTTTTCTTTTTTTTCATGGGGGAAGAAAATCTGCTAGAAGGGGGCGAGATTCTTTCTCTACAAAGGGATCATGTTAAATTACTCCAAACCATTTAGTGTCCAGCACGCATAATGGCATTTCGTGACCATGTGGAACCCTTTATGTAATGTTTTCCTTGTTGATATACAGAATCTATAACAAATGATAATGGCTAGCAGCTGTGGGACGGATGAGGCGTCGCGTCGGACGATGCCTTGATGGCTTCAACATGAGAACTTCCTCGTGTGCCACGTCCAAATGTTGCTTTTCACGCTAAACTACCTGTCCTGATGTAAAGTTTCTGACTGTTTTATTCCACTCTGCTCAGGCAAAGTGGTCTTAAAGAGGATTTAAAATAGCAAAGTACTGAAAGAGCACCATGTGAATAAGCTCAACAAAGCTCAGCAGTGATGATTCTTGAAGTGTAGTTGAATGTGTTTATTGTCGTGAGGTAAATCAGGACTTTCCTACATACGAGAGGCGATTGAGAAGTTTAGAGCCGGACCCAACATTTCTCAACATTGCACCCAGTTAGTCAAAATTTCACACATTCTCAAGAAATGTTGGTTTCTCGGAATGCAAACGATGGCGAATCGTCCTACTTTTTCTGGGTCAGGCTCAAAACGTCTCAGTCGCCCCTCGTATTTGCACAAGAGGGCTTTAATGTCCATGTCCACAGGCTAGACGGTTATATTCCAACATACGGATAGGCCAGTGGTCTGGCTAGGAGATCGCAAGGGAATACTCAAAGAATTCCGTAAGGTGATGTGTGCTTCAAAATGGGTGCATGATGTCAAATCCAACCCAACATGAAAGACATTTGTTCTTGTCTACAGAATTCCATAAATCAACGATCGCCCATGTCAGGCCCTTTTTGTGAAATGTATAATCCTGCGGTCACAGAGAAGTTTATTTGAATGGACTTCAAGGCATTTCCTAACTCATCGTAGGACTTTTCATCGTAGGAAGTGTATCTCTAAGTGCCAGTCGCGTAAAGATATTTGCTCATCTTGACAGCACAATTCATATGTCTAGGCCCGTGACCTTAGAGATCCAAAGACACCTTAGAAGAGTTTATGGAGTCATGAGGTCAATGGACAGAAGTGTTTGGTGATTCCAATACCTTTGTGAGATCTTATAAGTTCAAGATTTTAGAGATCTGGCTCTTCCTGTCTTATTGTAAGGTTGCACTCTAACCAATGTCATTGGCACTTGGTCTCTTAGGAGGATTCTTGGGTTCCACTAGAATGAAATGTCAAGTATCAGCGATGACATTTTGGCCCTGTGGTACGTTTGTCTGGGCATAGCCCATTATAATGGTGGCTTGGTCTTGAGTACCCCAGCAACTGGAGAACACCAAGGGGATGTCTGTATTTTATCTTGATACACATGAAATATATTCTCTATAATTTTATGAATAATAGCAGAGAATAAAATGGAGATACTGGCCTCAATCCTGTGTCAGTCACGCTTACCAATTTTTGTTTTCTTGTTGCCTTCAGTGAATGTAAATAAAATCTGACACTTTGTCAAATGAATCATGTTGCTAATTGATGTGATAAATTGTCATTACCACCAAAAAAATGCAGGCAAAGTGGTAACAAATTTCATTATGGGACAAATGGCTAAGTTTTTGAGTGGGTCCAATTTGTCATTTCCAATGACCTTTGGTGTTTCACAGTCTGGGCTCATTGCCCAATGGCTGGTTAGAGCCAAACTGATTAGATGTAATGTCTGACAGCTGTTGGGGGGGTCTGCATTAATTGAGTCAACTTTAACATACCATGCCAAGTTTCTGTACATCAATATGTATAAGAGGATCAGAGGGACTCACGGGGCAAAGGAGAGTGAAAGGCTTACAACGAACGCATGACTGCTTGTTCTGGTAACAAGAGTTCCCATCTGGCACTGCTTTAGGTTATCCAGGCTCCATGTGCAGACACAGAAGAACCTGGTGGAAGGGGTGAGTGGTGTTAGAATGTTGGGCTGGAGGGTGCTGTCAGTGGGGGTGTTGTGTAGTTGTGGTTGTAGGACACCACAGGTTCAGGAGGCAGGTGGTGGGAGAGTGTTTGAGTCAAAAGGGTTGACCTATAGACCAACTCTGGGCCTGTTATGTGCAAAATGGGCTAATTTGGTTGGGTGTGACATGATATTTTTGCCTTATTTCGTAAGTTTTTGAATCTTTAGGTGTGGGGCTTTGAGACATAAGCATGGCATCTCATGGTAGAGTTGGATTGCACCACTGAGGGTGCAAATTCAGGAGCAAGCTGTTCAGGCATAGCTGACAGTATCAGATCACCAGTCCATCAACACAACTGACAGTTAACAACACAACATCCACAGGAAAATCTAACCAAAAAGTCCAAAAACATGTTGTAGGGGTATCTAAAACTCTGTAAGCAACCAAGAAACATTTATGTTTCTTTTGGTACCATAAAGAGAAAAAGTCAGACACAGGCCATGGGGATTATCCCTGGAGACCATAGCGTGGACTAAATGAGAGTTCGCAAATCCCCCTGGATGGGTTGCCAGTCCATCCCAGGTTGCTCCCCCCAGCCAAAGCTGGTACCTGTTTACACCTGGGTGAACTGGGATGATGCAGATTAAGTGTCTTGTCCAAGGACATGGAGAGGAAGCCAGGACTATACTTTGAATCAAACCCCAGTGTATTGATTGTTACTCCAACGACTATGCCGCAGAGTCACCTGCTGCTGTTGCCATAATAACTTGGGAAATGTTGTTTTCTTGACTGCACAAATGCATTTCCATGTGTTGCTTTCAAAGACAGCTTTTTATTATGAGTATGTGCAAAAAGATGCAAAATTATATACTGTTGTCTGGTGTTAGTGTCAAAGCAATGGCAAAAAATGACACAAAATGGACTCACTGTAGCATATACAGGAAGTATGCTTCGGTCCAATGTTAAGTTTTCCCAGTGTTATTGGATTTCCAGGTTTGGGATACATTTGCATTCATTCCAGACATAGTTGCATTGAATGCCATGTTTGATTCATGACAATACGTCTTAAGAAATGTAACTTAGGTTGTATATTGCAATTCATGTGCTAATGGTAATTAGCTTTTTTTTAAGAGCTGTCAGTTAAACACATCTCTGTTATAACATGTTATCTGTACAGTAATGTTGAAAATTTGAATTTCCCCTGGTGAGTTCTGGAAACTGGTTCTCACTTATAATGGTGATGACAGTTTCCCAAATACTCATAGATTTAAAGAGAAAGATGAAACCTTTCCAATAATTTCTGGATTTCCAAATGTAGAGGCATATATAGAGGGTTATGCTACTTTCACAAGGTGCATTTGAGTACAGATGGAGTATATTAAAGAAAATGCTAACTGCAGTGGACACTAGCGGTTTGGAGTTGATGCTAACCATGGCTGACGCTAAGGGCCAACTTAAAGACAAAGATAAAAGAATTACCAGATTTCCAGGTGTAGAGATAGCTCTATTTTTAGTGGACATTGCTACACTGACATTATTAAAGTATTAAAGAAAAAAGTAACCAAAGTTGACACTAATGGCTAGTACTTGATGCTAACCACAGCTGATGCCAAAAGTAAGGTTTAGTGGATGTAGTGAGCATGACTGGATATGCTAACTTTTGATATGTGACCGCAAATGCTAGTGCTAATTACAGTAAAGGTTTTTATTTTTTTTTATTTTTTTTTTACAAAAAATGTCAGTATACTTTCAGTTTACTTCTGATGGTCTTATCAGATATATGCTTAACAGATTATACTTAAAGTATACTTTGCTTACATTGAGAAGTTTACAAAAAAAACCCGAAGTATACTTGGTGTATACTACCAACTATACTTGTAGTGGCTTATACTTGTAGCTATAAGAAACAAGTGTCTTCAAGTAACACATGAAACACCGGGTGCATGTTAGAGAGTTTAGGGTCGTAGCCTAGTGGGGTTCTGAGGAGAGGATCTTTAGTTCCAGTCCTGACTGGAATGGCAAATCACTGAAGTCCCTTGTGTTTGTGTACTTTTACAAACTAAAAAGTAGACTGCAAGTAACTGCTACCTATACATTTAGTTGTACTCTAAAATAAACTTATTTGTGCAGTCAGTCTTTATTACACTTACATTTAAGTATACTTACAACTATACTTTTATAAGCTAAAAAGTTGGCCAGTTTAGTCACAGGAAGTACTGAAATATTACAATTACAAGTATACTACCAAGTATACTTATGAAGTAAATTTCAGGTTTACTTCATAAAATAAATTTTAAATATACTTTTTGTGCGAATGTATTTATAATGGCATGCTTCATGTCCAGAAATTGATTAATTCTTGGAAAAAATTTTTTTTACCACTTTAAAGAAAATGCTAACTGAGGTTAGCATGTGTGGTCATGCTCATCATGGTTAGTATGATTGCATATACGATCCACAGTTAGCAGAGTTGTTTTCCCCTCCAAGTCATCATTGGCGATGTTGACAAAACAATGTCTGGCATGAATAGCGGACTGCTTGAAATACAGAAATCTGGTTATACAGTAAAACTCACCTAAACCGTCATCATATGAACTGCACATTCGCACTCATCGGACAAAAGCAAAAGTCCCAATGCTTTTATATGGTTTTCTATGTAATAAACACTGTACATATCAGATTTCCATGTATTTCCATTAAAAACCCCTCTCATGTACCGGACAGAGCAGTCTGGTCGTGCACAGTACAAAATGCGGTTCAGCCCTGGCACTCGCTGATTGGAGGAAAGTGGGTACCATATTTCTGTGATTAAAAGACTGGCCGTTAATTTTTTTTCAAACCATGCTCAGACACGGGACCTAAACGAGGCAGGTGATTATTAACAAAATGCTGCTTGTTGTCTGCACTGTAATACAGTGTTAAGTTTCACACATATCCCTGGGTGTGACAACCAAACAGCTTTAGGTCACAGCCCCTGCGTGGCTGCGAACCTTTCCCCCAGCCTGATGCACACATGCTAAAACAAAGACTGCAAAGACTGTGATTTGTCACTTTTATGCTTTCACTCCTTCCTCTCCTGTCATATTTCCAAAGTTTTTGCAGTGTGCACACCGATTACACTTCGATCATGGATCAAATGCAGTTGGCAGAAAAGCCTGCAAATATGACCAGCTTCACAACACGAAGTCAGAAAAAGACGCTCAAATGACCCGAAATTCATGGAGGAAATTGTATGTACCATACTGTTGGTTTGGAGGATGATGATTGTATAAAAGGTGGATCTCGTTGAGGGACAAATTAATCCAGAAAAGGCTGCTGTTCATGTGGAAAATTGCAATAAGACGCAACTGAGAACTTTAAAGAATCACACGCGTGTCGATGTCATTACATGGCCACAGAGCTGGAGAAGCATAAATCAGGCTTTAGGATTTTAAGGTACCACTCTGCAGTTAATTTAGAAAAAACAATGATTTGTCCAAATGTAATCTTTTAAATGTACTTTATGCCTGGCGCTTATTTAAGGCAGGTGTTTATTTTTTTTACTTTTGACCTGGTCATTAAATGAGGGAGATCTAAATTCAGGATAACCCGTAGATCTTTCAGCGCCTCCTGATTGTAACTATTCCATTACATACATAAAATGGATTTGTCCATTTTATACGTATAACGGATTTTGTCCTTTTTGTACGTGTCATTAGCGCTCCTCTTTTCCGCATCCATCCCTGTTGCCCACGGCTAACAGATTGATCAATGTTTTGGGCATTTTGTGGATTTCAAATCTCTGCTGCTGATTATCCACATTAGCACATTAGCACTGTTTGATTTCTATTGATGAAATCAAACAAGCTTCCAGGCCCTAGATAAACACAGTGTGACTTGTTGTGTATTCTGTCATTATTGTTGCAATGACACCTGTGTGCTGTACACAATCTTCCCGCTGTGGTTAACATAAATGTCTTATGAAGAAATTACCTTTGAGAGTACAAGCACAGATGGCATGATTAAGCTCTGTATTGTTGGTGTTCCCATCTTTTAAATACAATATTTATTCTATTGATTTCTTTTCATGAAAAATCTAAAGAGCCAGCGCCAGATTGTCGCCGTGGAAACTCTTCACTCTTCCCCCTTTGTGAGGCATGAACCGTATATCATGTAGATTAATATTTCAAAGTGTGGTAATTCATTTATGACCAGTGGGGGAGGCAGCCTTTTCACAAGAAATGTCGAGCACGAACAACAACACGTTTGCTATTGTTTTTCATTTACGTGTTTTCCCGACGACGCGCTGTGACTTCCCAGCGAGGGAGTCAAAACAGTGAGCGGGTGGTGGGAGCTTGAAAAAAAAAAAAAGATGAAGAACGTACGTGCTAAATAATACAACAAATTACACTGCAACTTTTTACCCCCTCCTGTGCCGGCAGTGCAAGATTTAAATATCTATTATTTACACAAATATCTTGTTAGCAGTTTGTTTACTAAATATGTGTTTTTAGCTGGATGAAAGCGCAGCAGTTGCATAATTCATGGCACTGCTTGTTGTTTGTTCACGTAACACGGGTGTAAAACACTGCGGAGTCAAGCTCAGCCCTGTGCATTAAAAATAGACCAGCATAACACAGCAAAAGCTTTCCAGTCGCTTATTCCAGAGACATTAATATTGCAGATTGCACGCACGCATGCTAAGTCTTTGCGCGTTTGTGTGCGCTTCCTGGTGCCTTTTTTTTTTAAACTCTGTTTGCTAATGTGCCTTGTCTCTGCTTTCTCCATCTTCCTCCCTCCCCTCAGTAAAAAAGAAGAAGAAAAAATCCTCATTTTAAATGTGTGCCGCGGTAGCAGATCAGGCCAGGTGAGAGATTGTCTTCTCTTCCCGCCTTCGGGGCATCTCAAGCTCCATTTAATCCAAATGCCAATTTGTACCGCGCAAATAGGAAGAGGCTGCAGCCAGCTGCCTGGCTCACCGGCTTGTTTGGGCATTTTGTGCACGCGCAGTGCAAAGTTGCGCACGCACGAGGGTTGACGCCAGGACCTCGCAGCTTGGTGCATCTATAATTGGAGAGCAGGGAGCGTCCGGAGGTGTCGGGGTTGTCAGTCACTATTTAGGTTGCCCTGGGGCCCCTGGCACTCCTGTGGGTATCAAAGTGGCACTAATTAAATGTGGGCTCCGCCGTACGGCCCTCCACATCACGGGGGCCAACGGAGAGCGCCCCTCCCCCTGCCCTCCACTCCACTGTCCTCGCCGTGCCTTTGAGAATCAGCGGCTTGCGCTAATTACCCATTGTCCAATTGACTCGCCCGTTCTCACACGAACTCAACACACACAGACACATTTCATCCAACCCCCACCCTCATCAACCCGCTGCCCACCCCCTCCTGTATTTATTATTTTATATTTTCCCTGCCCACCCTGTCTTTGGCGAGCCGGCCTAATTAATCTTATGGAAATCTCCTCTAGCCAAGGTTGGCCTCCGATGTTTGTAATTTGATTTGGGCATGATAAAAGTGAAAGCTGGTTCGGGGGGCCGGTGAGGGAACAGTGTCATTTTTCTGTCCTCTTGCCGCCGCCCCCCCCAACACTCGGGAGACACGTGGGGGCTATCAATCTTTCCCACGTGCCCAGCAAACTGATATCCCAGAAAATTAACTTCAATTAATAACAGAAATCCCCTGATGCAGCTGTGGAGGCAAGCCGGGGCTTTGAAGGAGAACCTTCAAAGATGTCTCTCTGCAAGTCTTTTATAGGCCTGCTGGGGAGGGGGTTTCTTTTCATTATCATCAGCCACCATTTGAACACTCACTTTTCCCCTTTTTTTTTTTTTTTGTCTATTGCTGTGGACATTTGAATAAAATCGCTGTCAACACAAAAAAATCGATTGGATTCCCTCTGGCTACAAATGCAAAAACAAAATGGCTGCTCATTATGAAACTGCACATCTTGGCTTTGTGTACTCAATAATTCTCTCCAACGGCACCTTGTTATTGTGAATTGATTCCGTACTAAGGTCAGCCATCACGTTAGCTTATTGCTGTTTAGAGAGTTGGCGAGGTTGGAAACCTCTGGGTAAGTTTCAGGTTTAGTTTTCTCAACACTGAGCTATTAAAAGTCTGCTCTGTGGGACATCCGCAGAATTTGTGGGATCCTCAAGAAGTTGGTGGAGATCATAATCAAATTATACACAGGTACTGTGAGGGCTGCGCAGAGGGGGGTAGAAACTTCCTCCTGATGAATTCTGGTATTTCAAAGGGATGTGTTCTGGGTCCTCCCCTGTTCAATCCTTCCGTGGACTGAGAGTTGGGTAGAGATGTGAATATAGTGGTTCAAGTGTCTTTGTTGGTGAGGAAAGGTTTTCTGACCTTGAGTTTGTTTTTTTTTTTTTTGGTTTTGCCCATTGCTCTGATCTTTGCGGAATTAAGGGATACCCTGATTGCCACACTTGAGAAGCTGAGTGAGAAATTGGGTGGTCTGGGTTTGTGGTGGTCCTGGTTCAAGACTAATATCCAGGCTTTAGATGATTTTCTGGACTCAGGCATTGGAAGCGATTGCACTTTTATGAAGCGATAAGCTTTAATGGTCTCAAGTGAAGTCTTCCCAGAAGAACAAAAAGTTGCAGTTCCATGACTGGTTGCTTGAGGCTGGCTCCAAAGGCAAGCAGGTTGCCATTCAACTTCATGTTAAAATGTCCAACTTTTGATCCACAAAGTTATGTAGAATTGGGGCGTGGACATTTTGGGTGGCAGCGGCTGACCCCAGCATCTTCACCTCTTAGAACGTCTATAACTCATTGTCCACTCAATGTGGTTGCTAGCTGTTGTGGAAGACTGTGTCTCATCATTTGGAGCATTCTATTACAAACATCTGGAACCGGCTCATCAAAACATCCCTGCTACATTATTGATGCTTGGTGAAATTCACATTTAATTTAATGTTGTATGCTAACGGCATTATCACTTTCAGTGTATCACTTTCAGTATCCTGATCTGTTAAGTCCTATTAATGCATGATTATTGAGAAAATAAGGGGCTGATAATTTTTAATGCCTGTACCAAAGCAAGCCCTTATGAAAACCACTGCGCAGTCTCCAAGAATATGATTTGATAAACACCTGAACCGAGGATAGCCTGTTAGTTTAGCTAGGTTGGACTTGATGGGATGGTCAAGGTTAGGCAATCCGTCTGTGGTGAAGAAGATTTTCTCTTGATCAGTTCTCGGATGAGGTATCTATAGTACACCCAGAGTCTATCTAGGGATGCCTTTAGGTAGATTTGTTTGAAGTGGGAATGCTGTTGTACACCAGTAAACACGCGGTCCTTGACAGATACGATGGCTGGGAAACCCCAGATGATCAGGGTCTGAGATCCTGCAGCCTTCATGCAGCTTCACAGCCGCTGAGTGACAAGCCATCGCCTCCGTCGCCTGATTTGCTGTTGAGGACTTCTTGTTTCAACAGAGCCCCTTTAGCCATCTTGTGTTCAGAGTTCCCATTCAACCTTTATGGTTTGGTAGTGGCTGCCGGGCACACAATATTTCACCCCAACAGGCAATACCCTACTTGATCTATTGCCTGGGTGTCACAACGTGGAGGAGGGACTGGGTTTGACACCTAATAATAATTATCATCATAACCCCATGTCAGTGGTTCAGATTTTGGCCTTGACCTGTAAACTTGACATATAAACGATATACACTCAACAAAAATATAAACGCAACACTTTTGGTTTTGCTCCCATTTTGTATGAGATGAACTCAAAGATCTAAAACTTTTTCCACATATACAATATCACCATTTCCCTCAAATATTGTTCACAAACCAGTCTAAATCTGTGATAGTGAGCACTTCTCCTTTGCTGAGATAATCCATCCCACCTCACAGGTGTGCCATACCAAGATGCTGATTAGACACCATGATTAGTGCACAGGTGTGCCTTAGACTGTCCACAATAAAAGGCCACTCTGAAAGGTGCAGTTTTGTTTTATTGGGGGGGATACCAGTCAGTATCTGGTGTGACCACCATTTGCCTCATGCAGTGCAACACATCTCCTTCGCATAGAATTGATCAGGTTGTCAATTGTGGCCTGTGGAATGCTGGTCCACTCCTCTTCAATGGCTGTGCAAAGTTGCTGGATATTGGCAGGAACTGGTACACGCTGTCGTATACGCCGGTCCAGAGCATCCCAAACATGCTCAATGGGTGACATGTCCGGTGAGTATGCCGGCCATGCAAGAACTGGGACATTTTCAGCTTCCAAGAATTGTGTACAGATCCTTGCAACATGGGGCCGTGCATTATCCTGCTGCAACATGAGGTGATGTTCTTGGATGTGTGGCACAACAATGGGCCTCAGGATCTCATCATGGTATCTCTGTGCATTCAAAATGCCATCAATAAAATGCACCTGTGTTCTTCGTCCATAACAGACGCCTGCCCATACCATAACCCCACCGCCACCATGGGCCACTCGATCCACAACATTGACATCAGAAAACCACTCACCCACATGACGCCACACACGCTGTCTGCCATCTGCCCTGGACAGTGTGAACCGGGATTCATCCGTGAAGAGAACACCTCTCCAACGTGCCATACGCCAGCGAATGTGAGCATTTGCCCACTCAAGTCGGTTACGACGACGAACTGGAGTCAGGTCGAGACCCCGATGAGGACAACGAGCATGCAGATGAGCTTCCCTGAGACGGTTTCTGACAGTTTGTGCAGAAATTCTTTGGTTATGCAAACCGATTGTTTCAGCAGCTGTCCGAGTGGCTGGTCTCAGACGATCTTGGAGGTGAACATGCTGGATGTGGAGGTCCTGGGCTGGTGTGGTTACACGTGGTCTGCGGTTGTGAGGCTAGTTGGATGTACTGCCAAATTCTCTGAAACGCCTTTGGAGACGGCTTATGGTAGAGAAATTAACATTCAATACACGAGCAACAGCTCTGGTTGACATTCCTGCTGTCAGCATGCCAATTGCACGCTCCCTCAAATCTTGCGACATCTGTGGCATTGTGCTGTGTGATAAAACTGCACCGTTCAGAGTGGCCTTTTATTGTGGGCAGTCTAAGGTACACCTGTGCACTAATCATGGTGTCTAATCAGCATCTTGATATGGCACACCTGTGAGGTGGGATGGATTATCTCACCAAAGGAGAAGTGCTCACTATCACAGATTTAGACTGGTTTGTGAACAATATTTGAGGGAAATGGTGATATTGTGTATGTGGAAAAAGTTTTAGATCTTTGAGTTCATCTCATACAAAATGGGAGCAAAACCAAAAGTGTTGCATTTATATTTTTGTTGAGTGTACTTAAAATGAAATCACTTTGTCCTTGACCTATCCTCACTAATTCCACCAACATTGGCCCAAACTGGAGCAAAACTCTGAGTTATTTTGTTCGTACCCCGATGGACAGAAAGATGGACACACAGGATTGAAAACAAATACCCCTGCATATGTTACAGCTGCAAGCAGGTGTAATAAATAACCTGCGCAGTGCCTCTTGTCCTAGAAACTAATTTCTCCACAGATGTTGTGTCCTTACGTGCCCCCCCCCCCCTTCAAAGCTATTCCCACAGAAGCAGCTTTACTTTAAGTGGCACAAATACAACAAATACACCATGCTTATCGAGTCACGGTCCCCTGCCACCAGTGTGATAAAATACAATTGTGTTTTCTTCACACCGCCTTCTGGAGTGCTAGTATGCCATGGCGGTCACGTATGGAGAGAAAGCGAGAGAGAGAGAGAGCGCTCCCTGCTTATTTATTTGTGGCTGTTTCCTCGCCTGTCAGGATAAAGAGGGCAACACGGAGCCAGCCTGAGAACATAATTTCACTGTGAGTGCCTTAGCCTGAAGCGCTAAGCGCAAGCACACATCCGCACACATACTGTAAACATAGGCCGACACTTGCACACACACACACACACACACACACACACACTGACACAGAGAGAGAGAGAGAGGGGCTGTTGACCTGCTGAATAATGCTTTTGGTGCGTTAAAGCAGTGCATGGTGCGAGTTTGTGCGTCTGAGTGGCTGGTTAGCAGCTTAGCCCTCCCGCTTACTCCTGTTAAGGGCTAAAGGGATCAGTGTCAACAACAAGCAATAAAGATGAGGCCTCACCCGGACACACACACACACACACACACAGGATGCAGGAAACGCACACGCATAATGCATGTACCGATTTACAGCATGTACACACAACTGACTCAGCACGCCTGAAATAAAATATAGATAGAGGTGAGAGTGTTTGAAGGGTCTATTAGCGCTAGCTGCCGGGGAGTGATAGGGGTGGGATCAGTGTCACAAGTCTGCCTCGCTTGACTCGACTGCGCTACACACTGTGGGAAGCTTGGAGAGCTGCCAGCTGCCTGTTTACAAGCCAGACATGCGTTTGATACTGGGCTGCTACTGCTTGATAGCAGCCCAAATCCCCTTCCAATGAAAAATAAACTAGAGGGCTTCCTCTGAAGTGGAATAGGCCGGAGCAGAGCAGCTGCTGAGTCAGTTTGTTTGGCTTGTTGGTTTATGTAATAGTTTGCTGGCTGTTGGACTGAAGGGCTAACTGAGCGGTTAGCTTACTAGGCCTCACGGTCTCACAGGTGCCACTCCAGAAGCAGTTTTCATGTGCAAGAGGCAGTTCCTTGTGGAAATGTGAAGAACTGGTTCAAGATTTGGCACTGAATGGGTAACAATGGATGGTCAGGTCAGGGATTGTGCACTTGTACCGCCCATCGCCATGCCTGCCTCACTAATGAACCACCATATATCCTGAAGGGAAACCACCCAAGCATACCATGGGTTTATCCCCACTTCTCAAAGGTAGTCATCTACCTGCTGTACCCAACTGAAACATGATGAAATGTTTACATACCCTTGCCTTTTCCAATGTCTGGGGTGCTCAACCCTGAGGCACCACATGGTCAAGCTCTTGTAGTTGATATGCCCTCACAATGCAAGAGGTGTGCCTCATCTGCTAAGGTTAGACCTTACCCCATATGAAGCATCTTGAGGCATCATTGTGATTTGGTGCTATATAAATAAATTGAATTGATTTGATTCTGAAACTCTTTATGTAACCATTCCTTAGCAAAAAGTCATTCAATCAGTATCCAAGGATCCCTAAGAGACCTAGTATCAAGGACATCTTGTTAATACCTTTGGTCTGTAGTTATCGGTCTCGCAACCAGTAAGACGGGAAGCACCATGAAACTAAAGACTTGGACTTTTGTTCTCCTGTCAAGGTATCAGCATCCTCAAATACATCTGTCTCCACAGGCTGTTCCCAAGCATGTCTCAACCTCAAAGGCTGAGGACCCAGAGACATCAATGTCACTGCCAAGATAAGTGAATTTCTTTATAAATTTGACACTTTCACGGCATACAGATACACTTCGGACGGCAAGGAAGTTATTGAAAGCTTGGATTTTAGTCGTGATCCAGGGCAGTCACAAACCCATACACCCAAACTCCTCACTCAAGTTCTCAAATGCTGCAATCAGGATATCGATTGCCTCCACAAAGATTACAGAACCCTCCATAAAATCATGGTAAGTAAACCTCTTCTCACCAACAAAGACATGTTAGTCGCTGGTCTTGACAGTTGTACCAAACATCCAGTCCATGCAAGCATTGTTCAGAGTAGGAGCCAGGACGAGTTACAACTTCCAGCAACTTGACTGGGATCCTACAAATTTTCAGGGATTTCCCGAAAGCAACCTGAAAAACGGAATAAATTGCTTTGTGAAAATTATCATATGCTGCAAATAAGGACTGCTGATATCCACACTTGCATTCAGCTAATCTCAATTGTTAGTTTTTTGGGTGTGAAGCCAGACTGCTCTGGTCCCTGACAGACAAGTAACTTGAATCCTGTTGAGAATAAACTTTGCATGTACCTTTCCTGTAATTGTTGCAATCGAGGCGATCACTCTTTCCTTTCTACAATGGAATAACCAGTCCTTTCTTTCAGTCTGTAGAGATGATACCTGTCTCCAAGATTGAAACAAAGACCATTTCAGTACCTCTACCTGCCTCGAGGAGTTCAGCTCCAATACCACAGATCCCGGAAACTTTCCAGTCCTTAACTGTCTTGGTATCTTTGCAATCTCACAGACATGTGGTAGTTCGCAGTTGACTGGAACATTATCTACAAGAACTCTGGCACTGTAGATGTCGAATATGTTGACACAAGGATTATAGAACTGCTCTAATAGCTGGCTAAACATGACAGTACAGCAGAAACATCACCCACCATGACTGCAATGGGTTGAGTTATAGGTTTTTCATAAGCTTTGGCATGTACCGCTACTTATGCCAGATATTGCGGCATCAACATGGTGTTTGAGTGATGGACGTCACAAATACAACACAGTCAAGCTAACAGTTCACATCAGCTGTGAATAGGATCATCCACAGTATGCGCCACTCACTTTTCGTGTGATTAAGCAGCAGTGGTAGCCACCGGACCAGGGCTTTAGAAATGAAAGAAACAGACAAACAAGCTTATTTCAAGCTATATGTAACTTATTTCCTGCAACAAGCCCAGACATGTCCACCATGTCCGATCACCATCCATCCTCCTTCCACCAAGTGGCACTGTTAAGCAGATGGCAGAGAGATCTATGGGATGTTGGGGATGCAAAACTAACACCTTTTGGATCAATCTGTAGTGTGTTATATTTTGGATACACTGGCGGTCTGTCCAGGGTGTACGCCGCCTCTCGCCCAATGACCGGTGGAGTAGGCGCGAGTGTCCTGTGACTGAAATAAATAAACAGGTTCTGAAAATGAAGCATTTATTGGTTTTGAGTTATCATGCGAACAGACGGGTGGGTGACATTTGTCTTATAGTTTACAAGTGTGGGCTTTTCTCAAGCATTGGAAAAGCCTTGACATGAGAAAACCCTCCGAAAAAAAAAGACGCTGACCACAGCTAGCATTAGCGGTTGAGCTAACTGCATTTGGAGCCCGTGAATAACTGTACTAACCACATTTGACGTGAACCATTCGCCCTGTTGAGGTTTGAAATCCCACAAAATCTTGCAAAACTTTGAAGAGTTACATTGAGAAACGCTTTGAGATGGTCTGATCAGGCTGCAGTTTAACTGCTGCACACGGCATTAACAGCATTAACATGTCAACATAAACTTTTTGTATATTGTGCCTAAAACTCTTGTGCATATATTATCTGGGTTTTTAGACATTGTTATTGAATTTGTTTCATGTAAAAATACGAGAAGCTCAGGATGTTTTTGGGTTATTTTCAAAGGGAATCGCTGTGAGCCACGATCGCTTCCTGTTCATGTCATTCTGGGGGAAAGTGAAGTTTGCGCTTTAACACCCTGATTATTGTCCTTTACAACACTGTTTGTCCAGTTTGTTCCACAGTAATATATAAAAAATGTCTGAAATTCGGTTTGCGTTTATTAAATTCCACAAAGATTAAACGTAGCAGGCACGGAATATTTGGAATATTTGTTTTTGCAAGTTTTCAGGGTCTCATGCATGCAGTCTCTTATTAACCTAACGAAAAGCATAAAAAATTTAATTTTTGTCATATAATGTTCATTTGCAGTTGTTGTCAAGTGGTTTCTCTATGTTGTTTTAACTGCAGTGACTCTCTGGCGCAAAGGATTATGAGATATCTCAGTAGGGCGAATGGATGATCCTAAACATGCATTAAGCTAGCTGTTGGCGCTAATTCTGTTAGCACTATTTTGTTAGCATTAGCTGTTAGTGTGTCTGATGATGTGACAGTGTCCTGTATAAAGCACTAAGCTCAAATTTGTCATTTTATTTTTCATTATTTGGAATTTTCTTCCGTAAAATGTGAAAAGTTGAGTACTGTACACCGAGTGGCAAAATGGCGCAACATTTTTCCCCGCCCCCTTTTTTTAGCAACACATACTGTCACATTAATTATTTTCTCCGAGCTGAATGTCACAAAGTCTCCCTGCCGATCCTCTCTGCAGGAATAACCTTCACATATCGCCGCTGCCGCCTATTTTTGTGTAGACTGTGTGTTTTCCTGTGTACAGTTCGATGTGTGTGTTTGTGTGTGTGTGTGTGTGTGTGTGTGTGGTGGTGGGGGGGTCGTCCAGCTTCAACAAAGGTCATTAGGGCGTATAAAGAGAACACGACGGGCTGTGGGAGTCGGCTCGTGTAGCTGCGCTTTCTCACCGGCCTTCTCCGCTGCCGCGTTGTGTTTGATTAGTCTGAAGCAAAGCAGCGCGTCGCGCTCAAACCATTCGCCGTGCCCCCTTCTCTTTCCTTCGCTCCCTTCCAACTGTATCGCTCGTTTGTTTTCATTAGCGTGATTGCCTCAATGTCTCCTTGACCTTCAGCCATCTTTGGCGCCCACTACCTCTCGCGCGTCTGTGTGCGCAGACATTCCGTCGGATGATCACTTCTGATTTTACGGTTCATATTCCCCCACCCTCACCTCTCATTTTTGTGCTGTCTCCTCCTTCATCATGGGAGGGGCAGTGATGTCGCGGAGATGTTTCTGAGCTGATAACTCTTCCTCTAAGAGTCCTGTGGCGCGGTGGGGGAGGGAAGAGAGTCGTAAAACTAGTGTCCTAAATAATTTCACCTTTCCAGCGTCAGAACAGATGTCTAAGAAATGTTCTATAAAAATGCTGGACAAAACAACAGCTGGACCTTGTACAGAAAGATGATGGGCATGTAAGAGGCAAGTCTGAGCTCCATACCCACAATTGTGGAAGACGGCGTTGTTGCGGTTAGATTGCGAGAAAGATACAGAAAGATGCACACCGACTGAGGCGGCGCTCAGGTGAAGTGGCTCATGATGAGCGACTCCCACGCACTGCTCCTGCCATGAGTGCAAGGAGGAGAGGAGACAGGAGAAGATGCTAGAAATGACAGCCCGAGAGAGATGCCAGACGTAGCACCGTCCTCCATCTGCCCACCTCCTCTTCCTTCACGGCGTTGCACAGAATGGCAGCTGGCAAATCTTTCATCATGGACAGAAAACAGTCACCCGCTGTTCTGTACAAGCTATACGACGAGCTTAATGTTCTGTTGCTTTCACCTCTGATTTGCAAACCAGTTAAAGTAGTGAATTGGAAGTCGTCTCAGATTTGGCAAGGTGTATTTGTTGCTGTGCTCATCAAAATGTAAGATGGAGCTCACTTTTCTGAAGATGCAACATGCTTTGGGGTACAATTTTGGTCTTATAAGAAATGCAAGAGACCTTATTAATTAGTATGTTTGCTGCTGTTTTGGTCTATAAGAGTGAACTGTTGATGGGCTAACTTGGTTTTGGTCACACTGTGGGTTCTAAATATCAATCAATCAATAATTCTGGCTGTAGTTCAGTGTTGCGCAACACTGCACATACAAGTTTTAATGAGTCACATTTTTGTTACGCTGTTTTTTTATTTTACTATTTCTAACTATACCCCTTCTCAAACCCTAACCATAACCAATCCTCTCCTTTCCCCTAACCCTAATCATAACCCCACTCCCCGCCTTACATCACCCCACATTTCGTGATACCGTCACTAAATGACTTTATGCTTCAGTCAGCAAAATGTGGCGCTTTTCATGATGGTGTCATGAACCAGTAGATTAATTTACTTTTCATGATGCCATCACGGAATAGTGTGAGATTGGTTTGCTACTCCAGTGCAGTTTAAAAGATCGATTCATTCATCCACTCCTTGCTAGTTTATGGACAAATCAGGTGGCTCCACCCAGCCTCGCCACCTGTTTTGTCAGTGCCTCTGGTACATTTTTGGACTGTTTGAACCAATCCCTAGCTTTTGGACTTTGATTCGTCTTGTTTGGATAAATAAAATTACTTATTTCACTTAGTCAGCGTGTGGTTGTCTGCATTTTGGGGTCCAATTTATTCATTTGCATTAAGGTGGTCCTTACTTTGCAAAGTTTTTAAATTTACTACTTTCACCCCCTGAATAGGTTCCAGTTCATGAGAAAACAGGCTGTGTAAACTTTTGTTTGTATAAATACATTTTTAGAGGTAGCTCAAAAGCATTTAAATTTTGCTGTTTTTTGCTGTATAACACTATACTAACTAAAGCTTGAATCACCTGTGAGCAGCAGAAGGGTTCCTCCTGGCACTCACTTAGAAATTCAAGATGGCCTCCACAGGTGATTTTCAAGCTTTAGTTTGTATAGTGTTACATTGCATAAAATTACCTCTAAAAATTTATTTATACAAACAAAATTTTATACAACGTGTTTTCTCATTAATTTGAACCTATTCAGGGGGTTAGAGTATTAGAGTATTAAATAAAAATACAGACCACCCTAAACTGCATAACACCTGTAGTTTGTTCTTGATCTGGCCAACTGTTGTAAAAGAATTTCTTTATCTGGAAAACACTATATCATATTTAGCATAAATATTGCTGATCTGGCCATCAAATAGCAGAGGCAGAACTCACCGTTGGTTCTCTAATATGCCGCTAGAAGTGGCTAGAATATGTGACGACGATGTAGTCATGTGGAATTTTCACATGGCAGAACGCTGAATGGCATCCTTTTCTCTTGAAGCTTGGGTTGCTTTGTTTTCTTGTTTATTTTTTTTTCTTTTTTGATGGAATAGAGGTGGGGAAGATGGACGTTGACTGTATAGCAGCAATTTTGTTTTGTTTTGTATTTTGTCTATTTATTTATTTATTCATGTATTCAATTTTTGTGATTTTATGATATTCAACTATCGATACGAAGCAACCAGTTTGTGTGGAATAAAAATCACAGGATTTGACGCTCGTCCCTAGTTATGATTTTTAGTCACTATGGAATGTCAAAAAGTCACCAAATATAGCAACACTGGAGCCAACCGACTGTGCAACTGCACCAGTTCACGTAAAAATGAAGCATCACATTCAAAGCCTGCTGTTAACATACCACCATTTCCAAAACATGGACAGAATTAAACTCAAAGCTGAAATTCTGCACTTAAAGAACACGTACATTAGTTTCAAATCCAATGTGCTGTGGTAGATATAAAAATATAATGCAATGCTAAAATACCCTCGGCCATATGAGCATTGTGTTCTTTATAATTTGCAGTTGTTTAATTAATTATTAACATGTTATTGTCTTATATACAATTTGTACGTGTTCAAATCAAATAATCATTTGTTCATCACCCTTTGTGCATTTGTAGTTACTAATGAGATAAATTTAACTCCATAGGAATTTAGCTTTGAGTTTGCATGCAAAAGTTAGCATGCAAGCTAACATCCACAAAATGTCTTGTAAATTACTCCAGAAGTGTTATTAGGTTCCAAAAACAGTGTTTTCAGTTTTACAAGTGTTTACTTCTCGCTAGCTTTTACATTATATACCAGAAACAAAGCTGTTAGTAAGTAGCTACACAAGGAAGTGAAGTCAACATGCTTACCTCAGCGAATGTCTTGTAAATGACCCCAGAGGTGTTATCAGGTTACAAAAACAGCATTTTGGGTTTTAGAAGTGTTTATTTTTTGCTAGCTTTTACATAATATACCAGAAACAAAGCTGTTAGTAAGTAGCTACACCAGGAAGTGAAGTCACCATGCTAACCTCAGCGAAATGTCTTGTAAATAAGTTCACAGGTGTTATTAGATTCCAAAAAGTGTTTTCAGTTTTAGAAGTGTTTATTTCTTGCTAGCTTTTAACATAATATATGAGAAACATGTACATAAACACACAAAACAAAACAGTTTTGAAGAGGCCAGCGACTGACGTCACGGTGCAGCTCTACTCTGATTGGCTGTCACCAGCATCACTCCCAAAAAAAAAATAAAACAACTGATCAGATTGAAAAAGAATGTGATTTTTTTTTTTTTTTTTTTTTTTAGCTCCTTAAAAATACTTCAAGATTAGCCATCTTTGAATTTGTCCAAGGTTCTGTGTCCCACAAATGTTCCCTGTGAATTTCAAGAGTCTGGCAGTAATAGGACTGGACTTATGCTGAGCACAGACAAACTGATTGACAGACGGACGAATGAAAAGCCTTAGCAATACACGATGGCCATATTTGATGACCTTGGGTAACAGTATTCCTCAAAGTTATGACCACTTTATTAGAGTGTGTTATCAAGGTGTGAGTATTGGAGCTTCCTCTTTCTGTATTTGCTTATAAATGCTGACCAGAGGTGCAAAGGATCATCACACTGGAACAGAAGATAACAAGTCCACACTGCTGGAGGTCAAATGATGTGGAGGCCCGGGGTTGGATTGTTGTCGGGGCTCTTTCGGACTGCGTGAGCTGCCGAGGTTCAGCATTGCAGGAGGGAAGGCCGGTGGGGTGAGATTAGTGACAGAAGGACACCCGAGGTGCTGTGTGATATTAAGTTTAAGGAAGGGGCAAGAAAGTGGAAGAGCAGCGCTTTTGGAGAAAGGCACCCAGGCCCGGTTCCTGAACATACAGTCTGGTCCGTACGTAAGTTTGCTTCTCTACACCACTGGGCCATAAGTCAAGGAGTTTGAGAAAATATATTTCAGTAACCATTTAGGAATTACATTCTACATACACAACCTCGTATGTAATTGGACAAACTACATATGAGCATTATAGTTATAGCACATCATCTCTTTTACAGCTTTCTTTACACAAGCCAGTAGATGGATACAGTGGGGTACTCTGTGGTAAATTTATCCGAAGTAGGGAGTTCTCAATATCTGAGTGCACAAGTAGGAGACTAGTGAGGGAAGCCACCAAGACACCCAGGAACCTCTGAAGGAGTTATAGGCTTCTCTGGCAGTGATTGGATAAAATATGCACAATGCAACATTTGATTGTTGCACCACCTGTCAGGGCTTCGCCGAGAACAACTCACTTGGTGGCTACCCTCACCAGTCTTCTTCTTACACACTCACTCAGTATTTGAGAACTGCTGACCCCAGACATATTTCCCGAAAGTCTACAGTACAAGCAGTGAAGCAGATAATATCAATTTGATAGCAAAATCGTGCAAATGCACGCACCACATTTGGCACAATGATTCCCAAGACGTTACTTAACAGATTTGAGCAATAGGCCACGTGAAAATCCCAGATGGTCACCAAAATGACCTACTGAAAAAAATAATTTTTGCATTGAAATGTTCCTATTACAATGAATGTGTTTTGCAGCATAATTTCATGATAGTCGCTAAATTGACCCCAAAATCATTTTTCTCATAAAAATGTCATTTCTTATTTGATTTGTGTGATCTTGCTGGCAAACTACATTTTCAGGCATGCCAGATTTAATTGTTCATGTTCCAACAACAATATGACACTCTGTGCCATTTGTCCATGTTGTTTGCAAATATTAAAAATTACAACACAAGATATTCAACACTTAGTAATATAGGTGGGCGATACCGGGGTTTTGGTATTGATCCGATACCAAGTAAATACAGGCCCAGTATCGCCGATATCGATACCGATACTTTTTCATATTTAAGCTTCATAGATCCAAAGGATCCAAAAGACCTAGGATAGAATTGTGCCAAACATTGTACGTGACAACAAAATACTTTATTATCACAATCAACATTTTTGTTTAAAAAATATCACAGGTAGAGGGCTGACAAACCACAATATAAGGATGCACTGCTCCGTGTTGTGTGACACAGCGCTACTCTTACAGAGAGTAGACTTTGATGAATCTGCGTGCGCAGCAGTCAGTGCGTGCGGGAGAGAAAAAAGCTTGAGAATCAATCTTTTTACACGAGGATCGTTCAATATCAATACCAGCACTGGTATCGATATTAGGATCGATCTGCCCACCTCTACTTAGTACCTTGTAGTAGGCGCACATGCAGTAGTTTCAAGAGATGAACACTTTCAAAACGTGCTATGTGGAAGCCAATAACGTTCAACGTAATAAACTTCACCGTAATATGGCAGATAAGCAAATAATAAATATCATAAATAGCAAAACACGAGCAATCAGAGATTTCTGGCGTCTGCCAGTCTGGATCCAGATGACCTCCAAAATTCAGTGGAGTCTTCTGTCCCCTAATATCTATCTGTGGTGCAAATTTGGTGAGAATCCATGAAGTAATTTTGACATAATCCCACAAAGCCTATATAAAGTAAAATCTTGATCCAGAATCTGGATCCAGATCACCTCCAAAATTCAGTGGAGTCTTGCATGGCCTAATATGTATCTGTGGCCCAAATTTGGTGAGAATCCGTGGAGTAGTTTTGATTTAATCCTTCAAAGTGAATATAAAGTGAATTCTTGATCCAGAATCCAGATCTGGATCACCTCCAAAATTTAATGGATACTTTCATGGCCTAATATGTGTCTGTATGGAAAATTTCATCAACATCTGTGCAGTAGTTTTGACATAATCCTGCGAACAGTAATCCTTCAAAGCCTATATAAAGTGAAATCTTGATCCAGAATCCAGATCTGGATCACCTCCAAAATTTAATGGATTCTTTCATGGCCTAACATCTATCTGTGGTGAAACTTTTGTCAAAATCCGTGCAGTAGTTTTGACGCAATCCAGATAACAGACAGACAGGCATATAAATATATAAATGCCAATTTGCTTATGTCCTTGGTGGATGTAATAAAACATAACTAAATGGAATTTGACATCAATATCATTTTAATTGATCAAATAGGAGCATTTCTGTGCAAAAACTGATTTTCGATAGGTCATTTAAGTATCCATCTTGGAAAATGGTTGCCATTTTGAATTTTCAATTGGCCAATTCACCAGATATGCTGAGTCATATCATGAGAATCACCACGCCAGATTTGGTGCTCGTACCACCAAATGCATGATTTTTCCATTATCTGCTCCAGTTTAACTCCACTGTGGCAGTGCACAGCAGCAACATTATGCAAAATGACATCACCGCCCCAATACTTATCGACCTGATTGCAGCTCTTTTAAGAGAAACTGTCAATATGAGCTACAAAATGGACAAAAACAAGACTTTTTTTTTTTTGCCTATACGGCATTTAGGAGAAAGGCCAGAATGAGTTGCACTTGAAGTTTTCCTCTCCAGACCTTACAGTGTTAAGCCTTATCCAAACATCTGCACAGCCAATGTGGAGAGCATAAGCGGAGAGAATGTATATTTCACTAACTCTCTGATATTTTGAGTAGAATTTCACCCGTTGGCGCTCGCCTAACTTAAATCAGGTGAAGTGCCTGCTGAGAGGAGAGCGAGAGGAATCGAGGTGTTGCATCGTCCATCAGGGCCTGACATTTATTTTGGCTCGGACAGCTGATGTAATTAACTTTTAGACCTTCCTGTTCGTGGCTGCTTCTCCGGTCAGGTGTGCCAAGGAAAACAAGCCAAAGTGCCCACCCCCCACCCCCTGCCTCTCACCCTTTCGAACACATCCACATTAATTTGCACACATACACACTCTCTTCCATCTTGCACGTTATATGCCTTTTTCCCCACTTCTCCCTCCGTGTTTAGGTTCCTCTCCGCCCTCTCTGTGCGTTCTTGCTTTCTTTCTTTACCGCCTAAGAGCGCACCGAGGTGTCTTCGAGCTTCAAGCCCTCGCAGACGACCAGAGTGGCTTTAAGTTTCCCGTCCGTCGACACAAAAGCAATTCCTTACTTTGCAACTATTCGGTACTCTGGGGAGAAGTGCCTAGGAGGCCTACAAGTTAACTTCAACCACTGTGACACTCTAGAGGTGCTTAACGCAGCACTTTTGTCATCCGTCTGACAGCTATGCATTGAAATGACTGACAACATGAAGCTAATATGTTTGGAAAACGACAAGTTTTGCTTAAGTTAGATCATTCACAAGTTAAGATCTTACTTTATCGTTTTCACGGTAATGAATACGACATTGGGGGGTCAAAAGAGCTGCTACGCTAACCGGAAATGGAGCTATGTTTCTGCCGTAGTGGCGTAGCTGAGGAATTTCTGTAGACAGGACTTAACAATGCTAACTGGTTTCAAATGGCTAAATTTAAATACGATAACAGAAATTCTGAACAGACTTACTGCTAACAAAATAAGGTTTGCCTGAATTAATGTTAGCTAGCACGGCTCACCTAAAAACTGATTCAGCAAAAATTACAAATTGGCAAATTAATTAAACTACCTGCTTCCTGTCAAAAAAAAAAAAACAGTTTTAAAACATGATTTATGAAAGCAAAAAAAGTTTCAGTTGCATAGTAACAAGTACAGAAAACTTATTAATTTGCTATCAGAGAGCTACCAGCTACCGCAAGTAGTCAAGCTAACGCATATGCAAAAAGAACAGAGAGCTACTTCCAGTCGTCATAGTAACCTCAAATCCGCCGCTACTTGAACTCTGTTTTACTTGCAACATGCCAACCTTTCTGTATTTCAGAGCTTTGTAATTGGATACTAAAAATTTGTCATAGTCTGGAACATCCTCTTGGGCATTCAAGATGCAGGACTACAAGAAGTTGTCATTCACAGTTCTGACCAGTGTTGTAGTCATAGACTGTTTACATATTGCAAAAACCCTACATGATGTTTCCCATAGGTTTTCTAAAGATCTGGTTTTCAGTTCAAATGGGGCAATTCCAAATAGTGCCACCTTAGCAGTGCCTGACTCTATTTAATTCCTGATCTACCCATAAATGGGTAAAGAGGTGGAGTACTGGCAAGCACAATGTGACCCAAAAAAAAAACCCAAACAAGCTAAAGCTAACAGATGAATATTGGTTCAGTTGTTTGATATGTATTTGTTTGAAGGCTGGGTGGTAGTTTTCATAATGGGTGGATTGAGTGTGGGTAGTAAAAATGACAGTATGCATATGGAGTCAGTAACTACAGTGGAGCTAATGTCCCCAAGCTATCACTACATGGTAATTCGTGCTAATGGCACTAACATACAAATAAGTAATGCTAAAATTTCACAAAATAGAAATATTGGAGCACAGACTTCTTAAATGGTCTGTCAGTACAAATAACCACACAGCTAGTCATAATATCTCAGATGGAATAAAGTGCTCAGAAAGGACAAACAAGTACAAGTCCACAGCCGCTAGCAGCCACTTCGAGTGGCCTCTGATAGCAGCTAGCGGGTGCCTGCCTGGACTCGCTGGCACATACTACTTGTCAATTAAATGGAACGTGCCCCTAATTATTCATAATTTCATAGCTTAAAATATCTTAAAGTTATGCTATGTAAAAAGTCAGCCCCTGTAGTTGTCATGAATGTGGGAAGTAACTTTAAGGGCCGATTTTACCATGAGCATCTATAGATAGTGATTTGGTTTTGGTGTCAACCACAAGTGGCCAATGCAGGAACTGCACGCTTTGCCACTTCTGTGTGGGTTTCATTTTTCAGCACTGGAGGTTGGGACTCACTTGGTTGTAGCGCCTTGATGCTCGGGTTGGTTTTATGGTCTCTTTATGGTCATTTTTTTCCCCAGAGCTTTCTTTTTACATGAGAAAATTCAAAATCAGAGCAATAGTGTCGCTGTTCACCTGAAGTCGACACGTGTGCTGCAATAACTCGTATCACCCAGACCGTGCAAGGCAGCTAACACCAGCAGTAGGTTCCCTGCGTAATGCTGACTGGATTCAGGAAATGTTAAAATTGCTAGGATGGTTATATGTGGTCTTGATCAAAGATTTATCGTGTACAGCAAAAATTTAAGTGATGTGATGCCGCACTTTACTTCTTTTCCCCTTTTGCTTCTGCTCACTGGGGCTGAGGCTGTCTACCCCTTCCACTAACAAGGTGGTGATGCCATCTGTTGGTCGTTAAATTTAATCACGCTGTTAATTTTTAAATATTTTTAATGTTACACGCATGCATGTCCAGTGGCTCAGAAAATAATTCCGTTTGTGGCAGTGATGTCTAGAGCAGGGTTGGGCATTAGCGGGCAATGAACAGCCAAGAATTGGTGCCGATGTGCAGTTGAGCACAATCGGTGTGTGAGTATAAACTGAGGCGTGATTGTACAGCCCTTGAAGCATCTGCACCAGATGGAAAAGCCCTATAGAAATACCATCCATTTTCCATTTCTTGAGGACGTGTCACCAAACAATTCCAGCACGCACAATCTGCTACAACTGTGGAAAGCACTTGAACGTCTCCCAGGAGAGGTGGGTCGCATAGAGTGCACTCTACTGCTCCATTGATCTTTTTTTGAGGGTGCAAATCTACAGGTGCGCTTCATAAACTGACCCAGCTTCAGCCGTATCATCTGTAATAATGAATAACGATGCCCCAGGCCCGTGTTGTTTATTTTGTGGCCTGAGAACTTCTTTTGCAGGACGTTGGGTCAGGCTGTAGGTACTGCAATTTTAATGACTGGCAGTTGCGCTGGTATGCGGCACACTGCAGAGCCAGGGAGGTGTTTGTTTGTACAAGTTGATTTCTCAGACTAAACCGATATCACGTCCCACACCAGCTTCTTTGGATCAAAACAGTCTGTTGAAGCAGGCGAGAACCTACACCCCGGCCACCTGGCAAAACAAGATGGGACATTGGGGGAGGATTATGGGACATCCAGTAAAATATCTACGCTAACAAATGAGCAGTTTACTGAGAGGACACATCTGAGACGCCCACACTCTGTTGTTTTAGTCATAAATACAGACCATAATAATTCTCTGGGGCCGAAATCTGTGTGTCTGTTATATGTTACGTAATTACTTAGTCTGTCCAGTGGAAAAACTCAAAACCCACAGAGATTTAGACTGTCCTTTTTTTTTCCAGACAATGTGTAAAACTACCTAAAAATTTGCAGTAAGCCTTTTCTAAGTACACTTGTAACGTTAAGTATGTTTTAGAAGTACTTTATCAGTCCCATTGCTCACAATGGAGGCACTCATTCAGCTCATGCTAATGTAAGCACAACTTTGATCTGCACACTTGCACGTACTCTGCCATGCACAAGCATAAACTCGTCTCAAACTCATTGTAAACTGTGTGTAGCTTCGTGCAAGTGCGCAAAGAAAATTTTGAAATGTTCAAAATCTCCATCACACATTAACTGCGTAAATTTGTTCTTTCCTGGATAAATCCAGAATCAACCCAAGTTGCCAACGTTGGTTGAGATCTGGGTCAAAAATCCAAATTTTGACCTCTCACCCCATTGATCTTTGTCAAAACAAGTCATCCACACATCAAGTTTGGTGTAAATCAACCAAAATGAGTCAATCAGATCAACAAATGTTCCACTTTCTACATAATCAGTATTATCTCCAACTGTTTGCGTGATACGGCTATGACCTTGAGTTTGACTTCTAATGAATTCTTATATAACAACTGAGTAGATCCTTGTCATTTGATTGGTGGTTGTATGTCACGTGATATAGATTATTTGTACCATTTCCACTGTGTTTCATTTACCGTGCAATAGTTCTTTTTAGCGCGCAATTTTGGTGCTATATGAAATGTGCTATTGCACACCCCATACACCACGCACGCTCACGCTACCAGAGTGGCGTTTAGCTAAACGTGGCGGAGTTTGTTTTGCTGGCAGAGGACGAGTTGAAGGAGCTAATTGACAGTGCTAATTCTTCTAACGCTGTTAGCCATCTGGAGGTTTGAAGAGCTGTTAGGATGAAAAGCTGGTCAAATTTCTGGTGGTTTTTCGCAGAGTGAGGAAAGCAGACAGCAGTCTGTGCTGAATTCTGCACAACAATGGCATCACGGACTATAATGTCAAGATTGTTTTTTGCAAGTTGACTGAGAACAATTTTGGACTCTATTTAAAGTTTGTGTACCAGTGCAACGCCACAATGTAAGTCCCTTTTCTGTTGTTTATAAATTAATCAAATATCAAAATGACAAGGATTTATTTTTGCCATTATATAAAACAAATAATGAATGTTTTTTTCATTCTTTCAATGGAAGGAACTTGTAATTTGGTGAAAGATGGAACGTACGATGACGTTCCATCTTTCACCAAATTAATTATTCGTACCATTGAACTCATAAACATTCATTATTTGTATAATATTAGGCTTTAATAGTAACCATAGGTGTATTCGTAACCAGTTCCTCACGATATTTTAGCATTGGGCCCAAATTTTGACCTTGTTGGCTACAAGCATAAAAACTAGCAGAATATGTATTTGATGGGGACAGTAATAGTAGCAGTAGCAGTATTATTTGACTTTAAAACTTTTGTATTTGTTAAACTATAAGTTACTGTACATAACCACGGTTCCTTGTGGCTGTCCAACAGCAGTATTTACTGCATCTCTCCTGTTCTTCACTGACACGATGAGCTCCCATTCATCAAACAGTATCAATCTTTTAAAAGGCGTCGCTTTGCTGTGGGCCGCGCAGCTTTGCTGCACTATCTCTTCCGTTATTGCCTGCCTGTTACCGCTGGTGCTACTTCATAAATAAAGCCATTACACCAGAGAGCTACGGGTGGGGGGGTGGACTTCACGGTGCCTTCTCATAGACAGATGCACACAAACACACCGGTGAACACACACACACACACAGGGTAGGTACTCAGTCTGCAGTCGCTGGGGAGCTTTAACCCTGACTAGCTTAGTTCAGAGGCGAGAGGCTTTATGGGACATCGGGGAGTAGCTTGCATGGGGTAAATAGAATATCCAGGGGTGTCTGTCCCGATGTGAGATTAAGCCGCCAAAATCTCTACGGTCCCTTTCCAACGCTCGCTGTGCAAAACGAAACAAAGATGTACGGAACAGACAGAGAGGTGTGTGTTTGTGTGAGCGAGTCCCAGTGCAGCTAAAGGTTTTTATGCTGACACTAAAAAGTGAAGGGCCCCACTACCTGTCTGCTACCCTCTTCTCTGTACTGCTGACGGACTGACTTACTGACTGAATGAAGAGTAGTGTAGTGGCGATCCAACAGGGATCTCCGTGTGATCTGCAGCACTTCCCAAAGGGCTTCAATTTCCTAAGAACCACTCCACCTGGGAGGAAGTAGCTCACAGGGCAACCCAGACTTCAGACGTCCGTTGACAGAAAAGTGCAAATAACTTTTTTTCAAATTGTGCTTTCCAGCTACTTATTATTTCTTTGGATGGTTTCTCTGTTCGTCTTATTCTCTGAAAACTAGCCTTATGTGTCAGTCAACTGTGTATACAATACCTCCAGTGAGGTTTTCTCAAAATCTCCACGTTCCGGATATTATTTAGGCCGGATGTTATTCGATCAACATAGTGTGTCTGATGTGCTATCTTCAAAAAATGGTTGTATGGTTAACATGTACCGCTAGTAGCATTTTTCTTTTTTAATATACATATAACATATAAACAGGCAAATGTGCCATGAAGACCTGGGTTGAATTCCAAGTCATGCAACCTGTCTGTGTCCTTGGACAAGATTCTTCTTCTGTATGGTCAGTAATTGGGAACCAGCCTTGGCTGGGGAACTAACCTGTGGACTGGCATCCTGCCCAGCAGAAGTCATAGAGCCTCATCAGCTTTGCGATGCGGAATCTAGAAATAAGCACCGGCGCCAGCTGGACACAGTGCTCTCTTCTTCTACTAAGTCAGGAAAAGGGGAATACTTACTAGGTCAGGTCTGAGAGTATCCACTGGGGCCACACCCACCACACTACGGAATCACCTTGGGTCATGGATGTCATCCACCTAGGCATACAACCCGTCCATTCCTACCTCTTCAAACTAACATCTGCGTATCTGCTGTGACCGGGTGAAATGTGGGCATCTTCTTGGCTTTCTCCAGCTGCGGGGGTCCTCTAATCTGTGGCACCTGCATTCTGGGTACCATCTAGGGAAATGCACCACATGGCCAAAATGCCATAACATGGCATAAATGTCAGTCTGCCCGAGTTACCGTTTGTTTGAAGCACAGTCATTCCAACAGTACCCAAGGATCCTCCAGAGAGATCTAGTACAAAAGACATCCAGTTGATGCCTTCAGTCACCAAGTAATGCCCAAGTTTCACAAGCATACATTAAGACAGGAAACACCAAAACCCTAAAGACTTGGACCTTCATTCTCTTGCAAAGACATCAACATCGCCAAACCTTATGAATCCATAAACTCTTCCTAGGTGTCTCTGGATCTCAAAGGTGAATGTCCCAGAGATATAAGTTCAACACTGATGGGTCAGGTCCCCAAATATATTGGAAGACCGGATCTTAGTCTTGATCCATAGTAGATTATTTCAGTCTGGATTGCAATAGTGGGCCCCATAAAAGGCAGATGACATTAGAGGGAGAGGTGGCATACGTGTACTATATGAGGCATCGTTGTAAATATCAGTGCAAAATCTAAATATTTATCTGTCTGCTTCTGTTATTTCAGACAGCTCTGAAAATACTTTCACACATCGCTGGTCAATCAATCAATCAATTTTTTTTTTATATAGCGCCAAATCACAACAAACAGTTGCCCCAAGGCGCTTTATATTGTAAGGCAAGGCCATACAATAATGATGTAAAACCCCAACGGTCAAAACGACCCCCTGTGAGCAAGCACTTGGCTACAGTGGGAAGGAAAAACTCCCTTTTAACAGGAAGAAACCTCCAGCAGAACCAGGCTCAGGGAGGGGCAGTCTTCTGCTGGGACTGGTTGGGGCTGAGGGAGAGAACCAGGAAAAAGACATGCTGTGGAGGGGGAGCAGAGATCGATCACTAATGATTAAATGCAGAGTGGTGCATACAGAGCAAAAAGAGAAAGAAACAGTGCATCATGGGAACCCCCCAGCAGTCTACGTCTATAGCAGCATAACTAAGGGATGGTTCAGGGTCACCTGATCCAGCCCTAACTATAAGCTTTAGCAAAAAGGAAAGTTTTAAGCCTAATCTTAAAAGTAGAGAGGGTGTCTGTCTCCCTGATCTGAATTGGGAGCTGGTTCCACAGGAGAGGAGCCTGAAAGCTGAAGGCTCTGCCTCCCATTCTACTCTTACAAACCCTAGGAACTACAAGTAAGCCTGCAGTCTGAGAGCGAAGCGCTCTATTGGGGTGATATGGTACTACGAGGTCCCTAAGATAAGATGGGACCTGATTATTCAAAACCTTATAAGTAAGAAGAAGAATTTTAAATTCTATTCTAGAATTAACAGGAAGCCAATGAAGAGAGGCCAATATGGGTGAGATATGCTCTCTCCTTCTAGTCCCCGTCAGCACTCTAGCTGCAGCATTTTGAATTAACTGAAGGCTTTTTAGGGAACTTTTAGGACAACCTGATAATAATGAATTACAATAGTCCAGCCTAGAGGAAATAAATGCATGAATTAGTTTTTCAGCATCACTCTGAGACAAGACCTTTCTGATTTTAGAGATATTGCGTAAATGCAAAAAAGCAGTCCTACATATTTGTTTAATATGCGCTTTGAATGACATATCCTGATCAAAAATGACTCCAAGATTTCTCACAGTATTACTAGAGGTCAGGGTAATGCCATCCAGAGTAAGGATCTGGTTAGACACCATGTTTCTAAGATTTGTGGGGCCAAGTACAATAACTTCAGTTTTATCTGAGTTTAAAAGCAGGAAATTAGAGGTCATCCATGTCTTTATGTCTGTAAGACAATCCTGCAGTTTAGCTAATTGGTGTGTGTCCTCTGGCTTCATGGATAGATAAAGCTGGGTATCATCTGCGTAACAATGAAAATTTAAGCAATACCGTCTAATAATACTGCCTAAGGGAAGCATATATAAAGTGAATAAAATTGGTCCTAGCACAGAACCTTGTGGAACTCCATAATTAACTTTAGTCTGTGAAGAAGATTCCCCATTTACATGAACAAATTGTAATCTATTAGACAAATATGATTCAAACCACCGCAGCGCAGTGCCTTTAATACCTATGGCATGCTCTAATCTCTGTAATAAAATTTTATGGTCAACAGTATCAAAAGCAGCACTGAGGTCTAACAGAACAAGCACAGAGATGAGTCCACTGTCCGAGGCCATAAGAAGATCATTTGTAACCTTCACTAATGCTGTTTCTGTACTATGATGAATTCTAAAACCTGACTGAAACTCTTCAAATAGACCATTCCTCTGCAGATGATCAGTTAGCTGTTTTACAACTACCCTTTCAAGAATTTTTGAGAGAAAAGGAAGGTTGGAGATGGTATTATTAATAGTTTTTACACGTGGGCTCGTAGCACCATCAGACGCGGTTTAGCGTTCTAGGTGATGTGGCGCATTCACACGACGTTGGCATGATTGAATTCCAACCTGTGCGTAAGTGTTTTTTGATCTAGTCGTGTTGATCCTTGCACGCGCACACACACGCATCACATTATACCGCATCAGCCGGGCTCAAAGTGGATCATTATTTACTAAACAGGTTGCCTAACAAGAAAAGACTGATTCCCCTGCAGGCTCGCGAAAAAACCCTGGAAGCATGGCGGCACACCAATATCCATCATAATTTATGTGTTGCAAAGCAGATTACACACATTAGCGCACACTGTTCTAGCTATGACAGCTCCAACTGAACTTGACAAATTCCATAATGTGGGGAAAAAGGAGGTATTTTGCCCTCTGTGGGTATTAAAGGTAATAACAAAAAGGAGTTTATGTGTATTTGAGTGCAAACGTTAGCATCCCTGTCTAGCTACGCCTCCTCCACCTTCTCATCTCTCCTTAATTACATTTGTATTTGTTCCACTCGGTGGGCGGAGGGGCCTGTAAACTGTTCGGTGCTAACTCTTTGAAAAGACTTCACCCGGCACGGCTAATCCTAGCCTAGCGCTAGCTGCCAACAGCTGCGGCGTTGTTTACCAATGGCAGAACAACAGATAAGCCGATTGACGCGGATGCAGTTCATCGGTCACAGGGAGGCGTTAAGAGAGCCGCGGATGCCAACCCAGTGGGGCGCATGGCATTGGAACAAATAAGTTCTGGGAAAAGGGGCAGTTTGATTTGCTAACTCACTCCCACCTCCCTTTTAACACACTCAACCACTCAGTCTAATCAACTCAGCGGCATTATGGGAAATCTACCACTAGAGTTACACTGGCAGATGCTGTTGGTTTTTAGATTTCAAAATTATGCATTTACTTTTTTATTGCCCTTAAACCTATGTTTGTGAATTGTTTTCAAACCAAGGACCACTTAATAAAAAAGAAAACAAATCTTGTCGACCACCTAACTCCCCAAATATCCAAAAAAACAGCTGCTTACTACATCAGCAGTATTTCACTATCTATTGAGATACACTTGTAGGTCAGAATATGATTTTAAATTTAAAATGTGATATTTCATCAATATACTAATGGACCACACTGGAGGTGCTCACTTTCCTTGGAGGATTAGCTTCTCAGCTAACTTTGAAAACCATTCGCAGACCAGTTAGCTTCGACGATATTTAGCTCAGCTAACTTGAAGTCGGCTAACACTTAAAAAAAAATAAAGCTTAACAGTCAAGAAATGTTTGTAAATGTTAAAACTCATACGTTTGTTACTGTTGTAGCTTTTACACTTATGCATAAAGCAAAATCAACACAACTATGAATAATCTGTAAGTTGTATGTAAACTACTTTCATTTGTTCAGTTAATTAGGGGAGGTGATGATCTAGTGGTTAAAGTGTTAGGCTTGAGACCAGGGGATCCTCGGTTCAAATCCCAGCCTGATCGGAAAATCACTAAGGGCCCTTGGGCAAGGTCCTCAAACCCCTAGTTGCTCCCGGTGTGCAGTGAGTACCTTGTATGGCAGCACCCTCACATCAAGGTGAATGCGAGGCATTATTGTAAAGTGCTTTGAGCGTTTGATGCAGATGGAAAAGCGCTATATAAATGCAGTCCATTTATTTACCATTAATGACTTCTGTACATTATGATCGTCATCTCAGCTTGACATGCTAACCCTTTGTGTGAACCCCCATGTTTATGCTACAACATATTAAAATTTCAACTCTGTAGATCTGGTTTGCTTGTTTTTGTTTTGTTTTTAGAGCCAAAAAAAAAAAAGCCAATGTTAAGCTCATGTAATAAAGTTAGCGGTAAATGTTTTACCGGTTGATCCGTTTGTGGCTAACTTTTCATTTAGCAGATTAGCAAATATCAAAGCAAAGTTTTAGCTGTGCATCCCAACTTTAAATACCAGATTAAAAGGTGAACCCAAAATGTGTTTTACAAATATGAAAATGGAGACCAATAAAAGGAGATTGACATTGCCAGAAAGCAAGTGAAGCGCTAATATGTCTTATTTAGTTAATGTTTTGTACTGTGAATAAATTGTATGTTGAATGTTTAGTGTCATTTATTAGTTTAATTATTCTTTTACACCTTGACCATCTGAGCTTGACATGCTGACCGTTTGTGGGAACCCCCACGTTTACACTGCGACATATTAAAATTTCAACCTGTAGGTCTGTTATTCTGGGTTTTATGAGAACCCAGAACTCGTAGAAACCCCCCCCCAAAAAAACTAAGTCAAAGTTAAACCCGTGTAATAAAGTTAGATTAAAAGGAGGATAAAAGGAGGTTGACTTTGTCAGAAAGCAAGTGAAACACTACTGCTTCATTTCGGAAGTGGTTCATCTGTGGTTTACATGAGTTAAGGGCCTGTAGCACCTTGGTGAGGCGATGAGTACGCCTGTTGTTATTATTGCTCACTGGTTTTTGTTTCTTTGTTTGTCTCCATCCTCTGTGTACTGCACTTAAGGCACAGTAAATTCTTGCTGAGTTAAAATTGACTCTGTAGTCAGTATACATGATTCCATTCAAAATAGAGTTAAATCAACTCAAAACCATTGTTGGAGTTGTTGACTTGTTTGTTTCTTTGTTTGATTTTGTTCATTATGTGTTACCTTACCAACACAGTAAATGTTTTTGCAGAGTTAAATTGACTCTCCAGTGCGTGCATATGGTCAAATTCCAGATAGTTTTGCATCAACTCTGTCTTAAATCAGTGCAATCATAGTATAAATAAACTCTTTTAAATTTGATGAACTTGGTTAAACACTATTTGGAATGAGGCCTTACAGTGTGTATTTACCACAGAGTCACTTTAACTCTGCCAAATTTACTGTGTATTATTTTATATAGTAATTATGTCTGGCTATTTTTAAGTCTTTCAGATATTTAATTGGGAAAACCCAATATGTCCCATTGGATCATTTTCTCAGCCACAGTTTCATTGTCATTGATCTGAATCTTGGCATTGATGATTAAGTGATTTCAAATACAGTATAAAATTCATGTACAAATATTTGCACTTCATTATATACTAATATGTGTCATAATATGGGTAGTATTCATCTAAAGTTCTTTGAATTTTCATTTTATGTTTTTGTTTGTGGAGATGTTTTCCTTTTTTGTGTTTCTTTCACTTTGATTAAACCTAACACGTTAAGATGTCCAATTAAAATAATTTTCCTCTGCACTAATTGACAAATTCATTCAAACTAGAACTGTGCAGTGTGTTTATGTGCGACTGTGTCGATCACCACACATCCCCTTCAGACGAACCACTAATGAACATCATTTACTGTTTTAAACATTTCAAAACAGAGAATTGTTATCTGAAGCAAAAGTTTAATTTATTAAGCAGTAATATTCTGAAATAAATGCATTTCATGCGTTTTTAAAGATTATAAAGCATGAATTGTCAAAACAAAGTTCTGTTTCATTTATTATTTTGAGTGTTTCAAAAAATATTTCAAAACAATTTCTTTCTGAAGCAAATGCTTTTCATTTAGTTTTTCAAAACTTTCAAAATGATGCATCATCAATTGTATCATTTGGTTTTGAGTGTTTTGAAGCAGTGTGTTTCTGAAGCAAATGCTTTAGTGTTTCAAGCCTTTCAATAGAGTGAATCATCTGAAGCAATTGTTTCCTATACTGAACTGTGTATTTAGAAAACACATTTTTTAAAAAGACATCACTTTCAAGCATTTCAAAACATTGAAACATTTTCTGATGTAATTGTTCATTTTTGGAGTTTAAAGTACTGTGAAATAGTTTTTGAAGCAAATGTGTTGTTTACTGTTTTGAGTGCTTAAAGTATTCGAACAAATGCATTTTTAAAAATATGTCAGACTTTTCAAAATAGTGAATTGGACGCAATTCTTTCATTTACTTCTCTGAATATTTTGACAATTAAAAATTTTCTGAAGGAAATCTGGTTAAAGTATTTAAATGCAGTGAATCCATTCTTAATGTAATTGTTTCACTAATTGTTTTGATTATTTTGAAACAGCAATTTTCAGAAGCATATGCTTCTCATTTAGTATTTCAAACTTTTCAACAAAATAAATCATATGTAGCAGTAGTTTAATTTACAGTTTAGAATATTTTTGAAAACGTGAATGATTTTGTGAAGGAACTCTGTCAAGTGTTTCAAAGGTTTTCTGAGGTAATTGTTCCTTTTAATGTTTAAGCGTCTTGAAACAACCTTTGAAGCAGTGTTTCTTTTATTTTATTTTATTTTCGTGTTTCTTTTCAACTTACTTTACTGTTTTGAAATATTCAAAACAGTGAATCACTTTTTATAAAGTAATTGTTTTATTTACTGTTTTGACTGTTTAAAAAAATAGCTTTTAAGCAAATCTATTGTTTTAGTGTTTCAGATCATTTAAAACAGTAACTCTTCTGAAACAATTGATTCATTTGAAAAAGAAAATAATCAATTCATTTTAGGAAACGTGGTTCAGGTATTGCAAAGCATGTTATTATTTGACTATTTTTAAATGTGTTCATTTTTTAAACCAGCTTATTAGAGTTAAGAGTCACAGTGGGGCTGGAGCCTATTTCAGGAGCGATTCGGCGGACAGGATGCCATTCACACTCACCTAACCTGCATGTCTTTGAAAGTGAAAGGAAGCCAAAGCATCGGCCAGGAACCCACACAAATACAGGAAGAACACGCAAAGTCCACACAGAAAAAACCACGCTGGAAGCGAACATGTGTCCTTTTTGCTGGGAGGCTACAGTGCTAACCACAAAGCCACCAAGTCACCCAAGTACCTTATTTATTTCAAATTTTTCGTAAAAGTGAATGTTTTTTGTTTTATTTTTATTTTTATTATTAATATTATTTTAAAACCATGAATAATTCCAGAATGAAGTCACATTTAAGAAAGCAATGTGTCACTTTGTAGTGCAATTGTTTCATTTGTTTTGGGTGTTTTCAGGCAATCTTTTTTTAATGCAGTTGTGTTCCTTCTCATTTTGTTTCCTATTTCTAATTTGTCAAAGAAGTGAATTTTGAAATGGATTTATTTACTCTTTTGAACAGTTCAAAAAGATGACTCATCTGAAGGCACTGCTTCATTTGAGTGTTTTGAAACTGTTCCTGAAGCAATTGTATAATACTAGTGTTTCAAGCATTTTGAAGCAACAATTCGATTTTGTCAATGTTCGTGTGCTATTTTGAACACTGCAAAACTTGTTCCCAAATGTTTTATTTGTTTTCTTTTAGTAAATGCGTTTGGTTTATTGTTTGAACGATTTCAAAGCATTGCATAATTTTCTGAAGTACTTTCTTTTAATTTTAAAGGACTCTTCCCTTCATTAGTTGTCAAATTCATTCAAAGAAGAGTGACGAAGAAGGAGGCCAAGATTTGCAGTTGTTAGATTTGCTCCCAAAGACCCTCTAATTAACACCCCATGTTAATCACTCTCAACCCAGCCAGTCACCGCCATCACGCAGATCGCTACATCATATCGCCGCCCGGCAGCTCACATCCGAGCCTTTCTTCGCCACGTTGCGTGTTTTGACTCGTTTCTCAGTATGACAGAGCTGCTGTAACCGTCTCCCCGAACAAGAAGTTGGTATTTATCAGGACTGTCGTTTAGCGGTATAAATACTCGAACGGTGACAAAGAAACATGTCAAAACCACCACCCTCGTCTTCGTCGAGCCATCTGCGGCTTCACGTTGATCCTGCAAGCCCCCCCCCCCCCCCCGTGTTATAATTTCTAACGACACATTTATTTTTGTCGCCATACGAGTGGTGCGTGTATTAGATCTAATCCATTTGCCCGGTGCTACTTTACTGCTTTAAGCACGTGTTGTTAAATGTTAAATATCTTCCAGGAGAATCTGCCATTCTGGCTAAAATAATGATTTTGATATAAATTAAGCTGATTTGACTAAGCCACAGAGTAATTAACCGAACTTAATCATTTCATTTTGATTCATTTCCATTGCCTTGAATGATTTTTCCAGCCTCTCCTATCTTTTGTAACGTCAGCGTCTGCTTTCTGGCTCAGTTTCCGGTGAAAGAGAACTCCGAACTCTGCTCCAACACTGACCTCTAGTGTTCGCCTCGGCCCGGCTGTGGCTGACGGCTGAGTTTTAAATGTGACATTTTAGCAAAAGCGCTGTCTAAGGTAATGAATCCGCTTTGGACAAACTGCCGAGTTTGAAGCTTTAGCCTCCAAACGCCTGGAGCAGGGATTGCCCAGGATAGGGCAGAGGTAGATTAGGAGGCGGTGTAATGAGAGGCAAAGCGTCTCTTTAGCTCAGCCTTTGTCTTCGCCTCTATCAACCAAACCATGGAGGAGCAGGCGAGAGACACTTCTCCGGCCTGAGCTGACGGTGGTGGCCACACGGGCATTGGCTTTATTTTTCATCATCCTCCTCCCTGCCGGCTCCTTCGTCTTTTCTAGCTCTCTTTTTTTCCCGCTCCACCTCCTTTCCTGGGATGTTGACGCTTAGCAATGGCAATCGGCCTCACATTCTCGACAGGGGAACCGTCAGATCTTCCAGAATATGGAAAAACGCAAGCTACACCGGTGCGCGGCACACGGGTAATCGGCATAAGAGGGTCAGGTCTGCATTTAATAAACAATTACCCATCTATAATAGATGAGTCCGGCTCCTAAGGCCCGGCGCCTGGCCGAGGGTCGAGAGAGGGAACGGGAGAATGTGAGAGAGAGAAAAATAGACGATGAATGAATAATGCAGACGAGATGCCCAAATGCAGGGACCCATGCGGCGCCAATTATCTTCACCGGCTAATGATGATTGTGTTGAGGGTGATGATCACGCCGGCTTCTGCTCCCACCCCTAACGTTTACCAGAGTCACCTTTCTGCTCATTCCACTGAGCAAAAACACTAAAATTGAAATAGTTGTAGTCCTTGTTTACAGGTGGCATAGGGGCGTCCGGGTCACGGCGGCCGCCGCGTACCGCTTCAATTCAGAACCGATCGGGAGCGTCTCCTTGATGGCTTCCGTTCAGTCCAAGGTCGCCAAGATTACACAAGGTTAAAGCACGGGTTTGAGCGCGTGCAGACACGTGGAAGCCCCCGCGGGGGCCGTCGCTTGCTGGATTAACATAGAACTCTGACAGAGCAAGGGAATTAAAGAAAGCTCAGAGGTGCGGCAGCCGGGCGAGCGAGTCCTCACTACCCTCTGTTTGAGATACGATGAGTCAGAGAGGAGAAGCTCTTTAGCTCCCGGGATCAGAGGGACGGAACCTGTGTAGTGGTTCCGGCCCTGGTGGAATACTTAAGGGGGGGGGACTTCCCAGCCATTTTGGCTCCCTCAGGGCCCAAGTGTCTGGTAATAATGAGATCAGAGCAGCGGCGCTCCCAGGACACTGCAAAGTTATTGGTTATTCTGTTAGTGTCATACGCAGTGACGATTAAAATTATTTGTAATTTCCGGAAAGAGATACTGAATAACAGCTGAACGCAGTGCAGTGCTACTTCATACGGGCGGCGCTAGACATTCGTGTTTTTCATGGCTCTCTCCAGTGGAAGCATCCATCATGTTTTTATAATATTTTGAAACACTGAATCATTATCTGAAGCAATTGTTTCATTTACTTGTTGGAGTGTTCTAAGGCAACAAAAGAGTTTCTGAAGTAAATCTTTGTGTTTCAGTTCTTACAAAACAGTGAGTTATTATATGAAACAACTTTCATTTTCTTTTGCAGTTGTTTCAAAATTGCCTAATTTTCTGAACCCAATTTGTTTTCTATGCATTTAGAAGCAGTGAATTATAACATTTTTACATTTGAGTCCGGTAATGAGTTGCTTTGCAGTATTCAAACCAGTGAGTTATTATATGAATCAATTATTTCATTTGCTGTTCCAGCTGTTTCAAAACTGCAGAATTTTCTGAAGCAAATTGAGTTTTGTTTTTGTTTGAGTTTTTTTTGTTTTGTTTTTTTATTGAGAAGCAGTGAATAATTTTCTGAAGTAATATACATTATTTTCAAAAGTTAAACATGGATCATTTGTGAAGTAATTGGTTGATGTACTGCTAATGTTTCAAAAAAATGTTAATAAATGTGTGTTTCAAACATTTCAACGACGTCAGTCTTCAAAACATTTTTGTCAAGTAATGTTTTTATGGTCTCAATCATTTAAAAAATGGAAAACGTTTCTGACAAAAGTTCTTAATTTATTATTTCAAGTATTTCATAATGATGCATCATTTTGCAGTTGATCAATTTCTGAAGTTATTGTTTAATTTAATGTTAAGTTATTCCATGTTATGAACATTTTCACAAAGTGAATGTTTTGCAATTGGTTAATTTATTCTTTTGAACATTTCAAATCAGTGGATCAATATTTGAAGCAATTGCTTCATTCAGTTTTGAGAACAATTAACCAGTTTCCACAGAAATGTGTTTAGTATTTCAAACATTTTGAAACTGTGTAATTTTTTTATTGGTTTATTTACACTTTAATTTTTTATTTATTTTCTCTTCTGAAATCTTTAACAAGTGAATCATTTGGTGATGAAATTGGTTAATTTTCTCTTACACATTTAGAAGCTGTATAATCATTTGAAGCAATTCTATTACTGTCATCCATGAATTCAACCATTTCAAGTGTTTTTTAAAAAATAAATCATGTTCTGAAAGAAACATATTTCATTTAGTGTTTAGAGCATTTTGAAACAGTGTGACATTTTATGAAGCATTTTTCTCATTTACAGTTTCCAGCATTTGAAAGAAGTGAAGTTTGTGAGGCAAATGGATTATTTATTGATTTGAATGTGTCAGAAACAGTGCATTTTTTTTTTTTTTCGAAAAGTGAATCATTGTTTGAAACAAGTGTTTTATTTGGTGTACGGTTTCAAAAAAGTAAAATGTAATTTCTGCCATCACTGTATTATGGGATATTTTAAGGGATGGGGGGTGGGGAGCACTGAAATCTATTCTCCCCTTAACTATGTATATACTAGTTTCTTACTGTGCAGAATACAAACAGTGGTGACCTTGGTGGTGACCAAACCTAGGCTTTAGAAATGAAAGAAGCTACCAAACAAGCTTGTGTCAAGCAACATGCAACTTTAACTGCATTTGCTCTGAATTTCAAACCTGCATGAGATGATATGCACTGCAACAAACCCAGATATATCTAGCAGTTTGTGCTATATTACATATGCTAATCAAATTTGCTTTTTCTGTTGATTTGATGGATTGAAGTCAACAAAATTTTAATCAGTTTATCCTCATTATATGCTCTTTTAATTTGGTGATGGACAAGATGATAGCCTTTGTCCTTTTTGAGTTACTGTGTTAGCAAACTTGCAGAGGAATAGATCCATCTATACTCAGTGGATTTTACACAATACATGTCTAGGCTAAAACGTAGGAATAAAACTGTTTTGCAGATACTGTCTGATCATATCTAATGTATGTATGCAAGTATATTGTAAGATCTTAATGCAGTGCATCCGGAAAGTATTCACAGCGCTTCATATTTTCCACATTTTGTTGTTAGACTTATTCCAAAATGGAGTAAATTCATTCTTCCTCTCAAAATTCTACATACAACACCCCATAATGACAACTTTTTTTTTTAATTTTTGCAAATTTATTAAAAAAACAAAACTAAGAAATCACATGTACATAAGTATTCACACCCTTACTTTGTTGATGCACCTTTGGTAGCAATTACAGCCTCAAGTCTTCTTGAATATGATGCCACTAGCTTGGTGCACCTATCTTTGGGCAGCTTTGCAGCACCTGTCATGCTCCATCAGGTTGGATGGGGAGCGTCGGTGCACAGCCATTTTCAGATTTCTCCAGAGATGTTCAATCAGATTCAGGTCTAGGCTCTGACTGGGTCACTCATGGGCATTCACAGAGTTGTCCTGAAGCCACTCCTTTGATATCTTGGCTGTGTGCTTAGGATCATTGTCCTGCTGAAAGATGAACCGTCGCCCCAGTCTCAGGTCAAGCGCACTCTGGAGCAGGTTTTCATCCAGGATGTCTCTACATTGCTGAATTCATCCTTTCCTCAATCCTGAATAGTCTCCCAGTTCCTGCAGTTGAAAAACATCCCCACAGCAATTCCTTTGAATTCATGCTTGGTTTGTGCTCTAACATGCACTGTGAACTGTGGGACCTCATATGTAGACAGGTGTGTGCTTTTCCAAATCATGACCAGTCAACTGACGTTACCCCAGGTGGACTCAAATTAAGCTGTAGAAATATCTCAAGTATGATCAGTAGAAACAGGATGCACCAGAGCTCAAGTTTGACCTTCATGGCAAGACTGTGAATATGTATATGTGATATAATGTATATGTGATTTTATTTATTTAATGTTGTCATTATGGGGTATTGTGTGTAGAATTTTGGAATAAGGTTGTAACATAACAAAATCTGGAAAAAGTGAAGCGCTGTGAATATTTTCTGGATGCACTGTATATGCACAAAAAGTGAGCACTGCTATAATTGTTCCTTTTTACCATTTAATCTCAGCACTGGAAGATATAGCAGAGATCACATTAACATTTACATTTCTGAATCCCCCCCACCTCCTTGATACAGCTCCAGCTTTCAGCCGCAGCATCTCATCTGCCTTTACATAATATTGGGCTGTATTAATTTCACATATGGAGCTCCAGTGTGGATTTACATTTTCCTAATGGCGCGCTTTCATTTTTTCCTCTCTTATCCCCGTGTCCTTCCCTTCACCTCCAGCCCGCAGCCCACAGTGATTTAAAACGCACACAACTGTAGTGGCGTTTTACTGCAGAGGAACACAAAGCACCGCTTGAAAACACCTTTGGTCGTCTCGACCCCATCTGTTGCACATCTGGAAGTTGTGGGCTGCACCAGTAATTGGAAGTCAATTTGTTTGAAGTTATGTATTTGGCATCTGGCTTGATTCATAAAAAAAACTTCTGGAAATCACATTAATTTTATAGTATTTCAAAAAAAAAAAAAAAAAACGAAAAAAGCAGCGCACTTTTTCCTCCCTCGTTCCTCTTGCGTTTCATTGTTAATGCATGTGGGGCCTTGCCTGTCTAGTGACGTGGGAGTCTGTGGAACACGGGTCCGGGTCAGGGTGTGGTCCCTAATAAAAACAGCATGTCTGCTAAAAAAAAAAAAAGAGAAAAAACCAAAGCGGATGAATTCATACACATACAATACAGATAGGACCCCCCTCCCCTCCCCGCTAATGACCAGTGTTGGGCACAGCTAACCTAAATGTTAGCTTCAGTAACCGCTAATCCACTAACTAAAAAGTTAACACTAAACTAATAAAACACACAAAACACAGCAGAAGCTACGTATAACTGGTAACCACAAACTTTTATTACATGAATTTAGCTTTGGCTTAATTTTTGCCTCAAAAATAAACCTAAAAGAGCTCAAATTGAATATGTCGTAGCATAAACATGGAGGTTCTCAAAAAGAGCATGAACAAATGAAACTGTCATTTTATTCAACATAGTATTATTATTATTATTTATTTACAGCACAAAAAGTATTATAAATAAAAATTATTTAGAAATAAAAATACAGAGGGGAAAAATACATAATTTTATGTTGTAATGTTGTCTTTGTGCAATATGCCAGTTTAGCTTATTATATTAATGTTTTAGCTCCTACAGGAGAAAAAAAACATTTGATTTTAGAGGTTACAGAAGTTTTTAACTGTTAAACTTTGCTCATAAGAATGTTAACTCTCTAAAACTTAAAGTGGAATTAATTTTAATGGAAGCTAATTCATCCGCTAATGGTTTGGACAGTTAGCTGAAAAGCTAACCTGCCAACAGAAAGGTTAAAAGACAGGCTGATTAGCTGCGCTGTAACCACCACTGCTAATGACTAAATGCATATAAGCTTTATCATTTTTATTTTTTACCTGCGTGTTAACTCAGATCATTTATTTTTCCTGAAGGGAAAACTCATTGGAAGCCATAGTTTGCCACATTTCCAGAAGACGGGGCTGACTGATTGAGAAGCAGTGTGGTGTTGTTTGTCACACCGCTCTGAGTCACGGCTGAAAATAGATATGACACTTGATGTTTGGTGCCTCACTGCCAGCTGTCATATTGTTATTCCCACTCAAATTTCACCTAATTTGTGCACAAGTCTTGTCACAGTCCAGATCCTGATGAGGGCTTTTAGGTGGTTATTTTTTTCCCCCTTGCGCGTCTTCCCAGTACGGCGACATACACACTTGTGCACGATTTTGTGTGCGTGTGTGCGTCAGTGTGTATGTGTGCACGCATGTGGCAGTATGCATGCATACCCATTGTTTTTGCACACAAGCACATTTGATTAGGCTTGTTTGTGTGTGTGCCCCCGTTCTTCGCTCACATGTTTACGGCGCTGCAAAGTGAGTCACCTCAGCGGGAGGTGATTAAGAGTTGCCAATGGCAGGCTCGACAGGTGAGCGCACTGTAGCGCGCTGGCAGCTCTGGCATCTGCACAGGTGACAGCTTCTCGGGCTCAGTGGTGGTGTCAGTGTTGGTGGGTGGCAGGAGGTCTGACAACGTTGTTTTGGTGACAGAACGACTTCGCTGTGAGGTTCGTGACATCGCTTGCCTTCTTTAGATTTGTCAGTTTATACCGGGAAGTATAGGGAACTACCGTTGACTTTAGCTCAGGGGTCTCAAGCTGGTTCCAGAAAGGGCTGAGAGTGTTTCATTGCACACATACTACCAGGTGATTAACTTTTAAAGAGAGGGGGTGGAGATCATCTGTTGCCAATCTGAGATGTAGGAATGAAAACATGCACCCTCTTGACCTTTTCTAGAACTAGTCAATGAAGGTCTTTTGTCATCCAGGTAACGGATATCTAGAGGTTTACACTATAGCACCTGGACTTTTGTTTGCCAGATGTTTCGCCATGATGGGTGCCGAAACATCTGGCAGACTACATTTATAATCTACTTGCTTTCAACTCTGTGGACTTTGTAGAAATAGATTTTGAAGGTTCTTAGTAATCCAGATTGAAGCTATCTAGCAGTATATTATAAACGACTGGGCTTCTTGTTTAAGAGGTTTTCCCACGATGAATGATGAACCATCTCGAAGAGTAAACTTGAAATCTAGCTGTTTGTTAGGAGATTTATAGGCTGTCTAGAACCTGGAATTGAAGGTTCTTCATCAAGTTGGAAACAGAAGCCAAATGTCATTTATAGGCCCCGAGGCTCGTTAAGTGCTTATCTCTGGATTCCATAGGGCAAAGCAGATGAGAGTCTACGACAGGTCTACATGTTGGCAAACAAACTCCTTATCCACTAGCTACCTGCTCTTACTTACAGGTACGCGATATCTTGAAGTTTAACAAGAGGACTTTTTGTCAACTCTTACAGATCTTTCACCATGATGAGTGGGGAGACATCTTGAAATCTAAACTTTGTTTGTAGTTGCTTTTCAGTAGACCTATGGGCTTTCCAGAACCAGGTATTGAAGGTTCTTCATTATCCAGGTAGAATGATGAAGATCTGGATACTTTATAGAACCAGGTATTAAAGGTGGTAGGAGATATCAACAAATTTACTGTAAAGCAACTGGACTTCTTCTTTAGTCTTCCAGATGTTTTACTATAATGAGCGATGAGACATCTTGAAGACTAAACCTGAGGTCTGTTTGCTTTCGAGTAGATCTGGAGACTTTCTAGAACCAAGCATTGAAGGTGGTAGGAGATATCAACAAATTTAAGGTAAAGCAACTGGACTTGTTTAGTATGAGTGGTGAAACATCTGGAAGTCTAAATTTGTAATTTAGTTGCTTTTTGAGTATAACTGGAGAGTTTGTAGAACCAGTTGTTGAACTTTTTAACCATCAAGACAGGAGCTTTCTAAACATTTAATCTAAAGCAACTTTACATCTTATTTAGTCATCAGGGTGTTTTGCAAAGATGAGTGGTGAAACATCTGTAACACTAGCCGATTCTTTGAAGGTGTGTTTACGTTTGCGTACACCTAGAGAGTGTCTAGAACCAGTTTGATACCAATGCTCATGTGTCAAAGTCATCTGTAATTCTTTAAGATGACATCTAGGAACTTGCAAAAAACCTTTCATGTCCAGTGTACTTCTTTAAAAAAAAAAAAAAAATTGCTTGCATTGGGTTTGTTTTTATGAATCTGCACAATGTGACTGCATTAACTGCATAACACAGCCCACTGCTGCCACCTGCTGTTCACAAGATGTCCCTTCAAGTGAAGGAATGAGGGAGACCATTTTGCTGTGCATGCATTATATTATGCATGTGTCGTTTTTGGAAAATACTACATCAGACACACAACCAAGACTAATCTGTGCCGATTAAATAAATGTCAGAGGAGGAGATGTGGAAGTTTGTGCTAAACGTAACCTGACATGTTCTTAACACGTGCAGCTAACGTCTCCTGTCCTCCTCCTCTGCTCTCTTTCCGCGGTTCACATCATTTCTAAAGCGCGGCTTGATGAACTGTGATGTTCCAAATAAAAAGTCGCTGGTTCTGATGTCAGCGTTGCCTCATCTGACCACATTTCCGTTTGAAGCCTGTACATAATGTGCACGATAGCTTTTCACACGCAGAGAATTAGTTAAGACCTATAAGCTGAATTTTCTTTGCATGACACACGACTTTGCTTTTAATGTGTGTGAATGTGTTTTTATTGCCATTTTTCCCCCTCACAGTAATGTTTGTGCATTTTAATATTTGTGATCCAGTAGGGAGAAGGAAAAAATCCGTAAGTCAAAAAATATAGATTAATTTTCAGGCTCATATCGGTGTTAGCAAATTATCCTTAAAGGTGTTGTCTCTTTTGATTTGTCACAAAATGTACTTAATGTTATTGCTGGTAACGTATTTATTTCAGGGACACTGCATCGTGAAATTGCAGAAGATATGGAAGAAGCGCATGTGCACATTTGCAAGGTTCAAAGTTCATGCTGCATTCGACGGAAGTTGGAGCTCAGAATTTCTGACTTACAAATAATAAAAATGTGTATAAATTTTAATAAACCCGTGATAAAATGTTAGTATTCTCACATGTTCACTTTGGCAAACCAAGTAAAAAGAGTGTAGCTATAAATTATGTTAGTGAGTATTTTCTGTCTTGTCCAGCAGGTATACAGCAAAATCTTCCTGTGAAATTTGTCAAGAATTTTTATGTATTTATTTACTTTTTTGGAACTTTCTGTTGTAATTGGAGATTTCATTATGCCTTTGGAGAGTTGGAACATCCTGCACCCACCCCACATTATCTCCAACTTCACCACAAAATGTGCATCATGGCATCTTGCCGCTGTATTTTAACCCATGTGGGTCAAAATCCTTAAAGCTGTATGGCCTTTCAAATTTCAAAAAACTGACAAAGTTTGTTTTTGACTAAAATCTAAGCATTACAGTGTTGGTTTATTTTTGAAACGTGTTGCAGAATTACAGCGCATTTGAATGAAGAGAACATACTGTATCTACCTGGGGGAAATTCCATAAGAAATATTTTATTTTCCTTTTAATGCTGTCTGCTGGACGATGTGCGCATGCATGAGGTTTTGAAATTACTGAATTTTGAAGTTACCGTTGACCTTGCGTGATTGGCGCGCAGCACAGTGTGCACACTAACATCCATAAGCTGTCTTGTAAATCACATCAGAGGTGTCATCTGGTTACAAAAACTGCTTTTTTTGATTTAAAAGTGTTTATTTCTTGCTAACTTTTACAAAATATTTAAGAAACATATTAGATTTATATAGAAATAAGTTGTTTCGGAGCGTTTTCCACCATATTGTTTTATTGTGTCACAGTGCGTCTCTGCTCTTAATGGCTGTCACCTGTGCTTCCCAGCATCCCTTGCACAAGTCGATGGAAACCCCCACTACCATACATAGTTCAAGGCTGTCTGTTCTTTTTCATTTTCTTCCCTTCAGGGAAACCATTTATTAATTTTTTTCTTGGCAATGTGAATTTTGATCATATTGTCAATATCATATTATGACTCCCCTATTTAAAGGCTAATAACTAAAATTTCACTGGTGCCAAAGAAAATTGTTTTTATGACTTAAAACTTAAAAACCCCAAAGCCGTACGGTACACCTTTGACAAAGCACATTTACATCACATTTGTCTTATAAGATTGTGAATTCTTCATATGGATACTAAGCAACAAAATTATAGTGGTTCCCAAGAAAATCATTTTAATGACTCAAATGGTAAAAAGAAAAAATATCAAACGGTGCTACACTTTTAATAATCATTCAGTACTTTGTAGTTTGATTGATCAGTTGAGTCTTGTTTGCAGTATTGATGAGGAATACTGTATCCCAGTTCACACTAATGACACCTTAAAAATGAATTCCAAGAAACTTTGAAGAGAAATCTTTTTTTTTTTCTTGTTTAGACGGATGTTTGTTGCATTATTAATGCATGACGTGACTATTGGAGAAGTGCAATGTTCAGTTATTTCATTCCACAATGAACGTCAGATATAATTTTGGGAAAGCCTGAATGTTTACAATCTTGTGATCGTTGCAAATTTTTTATGACTGCATTGCAAACAAACTGCCTTGGACTGACTTTGGTGCATTGGAAATGGTGATGTGTTCAAGGACACCTTTCCTCATCCATTTCACCTCGCACAAACCTCCTCCCCTGCTCCCAGTTCACGGCCCTCCTTGGAACTCTTTATTTCGAGGCTTTATTCATCTTGAAGTGGTCATCAGCTCACAGTAAGCTCATCAGAATTATTACTCCTCCTCTACTTGTCTTTATTATCCAATTTCCCTCCTCTCTTTTCTGCTGTTCATTCCCAATCAGCCCCATTGTAAGCTGTAAGTGCCATCGAATGATCAAACTTTTAAGACTGTGTTCACTCAAAGTGCTATCCTCGACATTCTACTACTATGTCTAAGAATGTAACTTTGGTGTTCGTCCATGTTCAAAATTATTAATATATGTAAATGAACGAATTATGTGTAATCGGAATATTTACTAAAATGTCCAAATGACTGAACCAAAACAACAAAACAAAATGTCTTCATGCACTTAAATAAAAAATACAAACCTACAGTTATTGCTTAAAAACTAAATACATGAGGAGAAAAGTGAGGGAAGCCATCAAAACACCCTTGACATCTCTGAAGGAGTTATAGGTATCTTTCACAGTGATTGGAAATATCGAGCTTTGTGAAACTTTTGCCTTCTACATCACCAGTGACACACATTCATGGTGGAGTAGAAGAGAGAAAGATTTTAAAGCTGGCAAACTGACCTGAATTTGGGATAACTAGAGCTGAAATGTCCCGTCTTCTTTTTAAGGAAATTCTTTGAAAAGCTCTGACTGGTGATGCAACAGAAAAAAAACCTTGTAGTACGCCCATTCTCTCCTTCAGAGATTTGATCGGTGTCTTGGTGGCTTCCCTCACTTGTCTCTTTCTTGCACGGTCACTTAGTTTTTGAGAAGTGGCGACTCCAAACAGATTTATCATGCAATGCCATATTGTTTGCATTTTAACATAATTGATGTAAACGAAAGCCCAAGGCATATTCAAGAACTTGGAAAGGATCGTGCATCCATCTCTCGACTTGTCTCAAGGAAAACTGGCTATAAAAGTGATGATTTATAGTTAATTCATCCAAGAGTGCCAATAACAGTGCCACATATTTTTTTTTATTTCACTATATTGTTGCTCTTTTTCCAGTAACTGGGCATTTTATTAATTTTTTTTGTTTATGCAATCCATAGTAGTTAATTTGCATAATTTGAAGAGATTTGAAAGTTTCTGTTTAAAGCACGAGGATACTCTGCAATCTGTCGCCCCAGTGTTGATCATTTATTAGAAATATGCTAACTTGCTATTTGATAAAGAGTTTGATAAGCCTGCTCTGACTTCACCTAGGCAGTTTGTCCAGGGTGTACCCCACCTCTTGTCCATTGACCATTGGGATAGGCTCCATCTCCCCGTGACCCTTATGTGGGAAGGTTTGCTTTAGTTATTATGTGCATCGTTAAAACTCAGCCATTTATGGGCTACAACAAATTTTTGTGGCGTGATGCTCCTCTGGTCAAGGAATAGAATTTCGTTTTTGACCTCAGTCTGGGTAGAGCAGATTGCTCATTGGGACAGGAAGAGAGCTACCAATATGTAGACCAGGGTTCAGTTTCGAAGCACTAGCATCGATGAGACTATGTAGGACTTACTACTTCTAAAACCACCTGAAAATTTGTTCAAATCTCCTTGCATCATTAATGTTCCTTTCATTGCATTCTGTAGTGGTTTTCCATTCATTCTATGTCCTTCGCTCAACTGCGCATCGCAAACAACTCAGCAATTAAGAATTCAAGGGAAGTCTCTTTGTGGGAGAATCAAACCAATGGACCTCTTTACACACATGGAGATTGTTGGGTGAGCATTGAGTGATTAAAATTGGCCTGATCTCGCAATGATCTCCCTCAAAAATGATCTTTCTGTGTAAATGTTTGTGCGATCCTTGTGTGACAAAGAGAGATCACTGAGAGATCTACAGCAATTACTGAGTGATGTGGTGCGACTAAGAGAGATCACTGGGAGATCACTGAGATTGTTGAGCATTCATTGAGAGACTGTTGAGAGTTTGGTGAGAGATTGCTTCCCTTGGAGATTGTTGAGAGACTGTTTTGGACCGACTCTCAATTTCAGGAGACTGTTGCTACCCTGGAGATGACTAGAAGATCATTGAGAGATCTCGGTGATTGCTGGGCACGCATTAAAAGATTGAGAGATCTGGCCATTTTTGTTCCATCTCTCAATGATCTCTCATTGATCCCCATCGTGTTTAAAGGGGATTTAAGACTCATAAAGGTGACGTGATAAAACAATGAAGTTGAAGCGACATATCTGGTGAAACGGCAACAAGAAGCCAAGCACATTTAAAAAAAAAGAAGGGTTTATTACATTTTTCCCACCCCAACTGAGAATAAAAAAGGATAACAGGTTAGATAATATGTCTCTTTTAAAGAATACATGGATTAAAATGTATATAAATACAAATGTTTAATTAAAAAACACAAAGACACACTATACAAAGGACATGTTAGGCATTATGGTGAGTATTTTAAGACATAACTGTGAGACGCCATGTTTGGCTAAGGCATGTCACACATTCAGAAATGAGACTGCAAATGTTTTAAAATTCTTTTGTAAAGCGTTTTTCTTGGCAAAAGAAAAAAAATCAATTTTGTATGCGTATGTTACATTATACGGCTATCCACAGAGTCATTTGTATAATTTACTGACTTAAATGTCTCCCTTTTTATTTTCTGGATCTGTTTATAGCAACTCGTGCTAACGCTCACGTGGACGCGAGGTCTGCTTCCAAGCAGCGTTGGAGAAAGCAAGCATTGTAGTCACCGTAGCACAATATACACAGGCGCCACTTCAAAGGCACCGAGAGTTTTTTCTGGTCCAGCATCGTTGTCGTTATTGTACATATTTGTTGCCGTGTTAGTTATTTCAAAGACAAAATAAGAGGCGCACATCATAGGTCGTCACCCTCAGCGGAGCTGAAGCTGCTCTTGCGGCTGCTGCCCTTGGAAGCAGCTTCAGGTGATCCGGCTGACAGGAGCGGGTCGGCGCCAAACGGCGAGAGCGCGTTGTCCATCAGCATCTCATCCAGCCGGTGCTCCTCCTTGAGTGAGGCACTGAAGAAGTCTGTGAAGTGGGACAGCGGGTCAGAAAATGTGGTGCAGCCATCGGTGCTGGTGATATGATCCTGCGACCCTGCAGAAGCGGTGATGGATGGGACGGATGTCTCCACTGCTAGCCTGTGGAGGTATTCGCTGTTTTGGTCCTCTTGGTAGAGGGGTGGCTGCTGTGGGTTAGGGTGGGGAGACGACTGCGTCGGCTGCTGCTGCTGCTGTTGCTGTTTGAGAAGGTGGGAGGACAGGTCAACTGTCCCCAGGGCTGTTGTCATGTTTGGGAGGCCATGCGCTCGTGCCTGGATCTCAAGCTCCTGGAGAAGTAGGAATCATTGGTTAGAGAAGATGTATCGACATGGACAAGGTGACTTTGGGTACCAAAACTTCCACTCAGCGCCAGGTAGCGCAGAGTGGAACACAAGAGTCACTGGTCAATCCCACCCAACATGTGTCCACAGACATACTGGTCCAAATATGAGGTGTGCTCATGAGAAGTGATGGTGAAGTTGTGTAATGTAGAAGCAGAAACCAATAGGGGCCAGATTCCTCTGCATGAATCCAAGAGTCTACAACTCCTCCTGACACGGCGCCAGTCCTACTCCGGTTACTTCCCCAGCCAAGGTCAGTACAGGTTGGTGGATTGAGACATTGCAGATTACTGTATTTTCCAGAGTGTAAATTGTGTGTGTGTGTGTGTGTCCTGGGGGACTAGTTTGGGAGATCCTGCAGCTTATACCCCAGTGCAACTTCTACACTGAAAAATCACGTTTGTTATTGATAATAATAACTATTTAAAATCCCAAATTAAAAAGCTGATGATAAGAAAAAAGGCTGTGACTAAAACTTTGGAAAATACAGGAAGTGTGCTTTCCAAAGACACAGATTTGTGGGTTTTGGACATTTGTTTTGTAAATATGAAGAAATGTTCCTGATAACATTTCGGTGACTTGAATCCGCAGGTGTCCGTGGGGGGTGTTTGACAACTTGGCAGTGCAGCGTATTGCAACGGCAGCTCATAATTGTGATGTTGTGGTCAATTATAGCTTGGTGGGGGAGGGGGCAAAATACAATGAACTGTTTGGAGATGTTCCTCACAGATATGTCGCTGAGATAGATGATGACTGGAGTGCAGTTTGAAGCAGAAACAACGTGATAATCGGAGAACCGCGTCAGTTAATGCAGGGTGGACTGATTTTTAGGGGGGACCTTTCAGTTGGCAACACCGGTACCTTCCGATGCATCAAAGTTGTGGTGGTTTGCGTGTATTGTTTTTGAGTTACCATGTTAGTGGTATTTATTTAACCAAGTTAGTCCCATTGAGATCAAGACCTCTTTTGCAAGGGAGACCTGGACAATTATAAAGTTTCTAATTCACCTAACCTGCATGTCTTTAAATGTGGGAGGAAACCGGAGCACCCGGAGGAAACCCACGCAAACACCGGGAGACCATGCAAACTCCACACAGAAAGGACGCAGATGGGAATCAAGCCAGTGACCTTCTTGCTGTGAGGCAACTGTGCTAACCACTAAGCCACCATGTTAACAGAGTGGAACAGAGGGACTCGTTCATTCACCACATTTTACAGGGTGCATGAGCCTAGAATTTAAGAAGCTGCTTTTTTCCTACCTGAATCCTCAGCAGCAGTCTCCGGTTGGCTTGTTCCAGCTTCTTCTGGCGGCTCTCCATCTCGCGGGCGTGCTGCTGCTCCTTCTGCAGCCACCGTATGTACTCCACCGAGGCCTTCAGGATGGTGCCTTTGTTCCAGCGCATGTCGCTGCAGCGAGAAACGTAAAAAGATAACCTTTTACACTGAACCGCCTGATGTCTGCAGAACATCCTGCACAATAAGAAAAAAAAGAGAGGCTAAAGTTTTAACACTTTTCCCCCTATTTTACGATATGAATAAGAAATGGTGATTTACACGGGGGGCAATTATTCATCCTTGGACATTACATAGGGACAGTGAATGGGAATTTTAATAGAATAGTTAAGTAGCTAGGTGGAAAGTCCATTCTTGTTCCTCCTTGTTCGGTAAAATTAATCCTCGAGTAAAAATAGGTGAGAGGAAAATGAGCTAAGTCTAGAAAGACAGGCGAAAATGGAGTATCGGACTTAAGGTGTTAGAGTGCAAGTCATTCTTCTGCAGATATTATTGCTTTTTTTGAAAGTCAAAGGGAGTTGTAGTAAAATTGGCCTTTTCAGCACGAGTGAGACATTGGTCTCATCGGTGCTAATAATCTCTTTTATCCGGCGTTAACTGCACAATGACAACGCTAACCTCCCATTTAAATTCAAGACAAAGTTCAATTGCAAAAAGACGGCCAGTGGATTTCAATTCGGCTTCGCCTTCCATCTCCGTGTTACAATTGTGCTTCAAACTTTGATTCAAATGGCGTTCGGGCGGCTCCTTTGCATTTGACCCTTTACCTCATCACTCGTGCTTTCAGCCGAACCGCCGGGACCCGGCGAGAGGACGTACGGCTCTTGGAGCGCGGACCGCAGTGGCAGTTCAAGTGCACCCTTGAAATATGACTAAAATGTGCTTGAGCGCTCATTTGAATACACGCCGTCTTTGTGCTTAGAATTTATTATCCACCCTTCACCCCCACCCCACCCCACGCAAGTTCTCCCAGTTGTTTTTGAGAACATAAAATAAAGCCAGTGTGTCAAACCTTTCAGCACATTCATAAAAAGTTTACGAATAATGGACTCCATTTTCACATTCGGAACATCATTGGAAATACACACTGTATGGCAAATCTGTCTGGAGTAATGCAAGAAGGAGACAAGTGAAGGAAGCCACCAAGACATCTATGACAAAGCAGGCTTCTTGGGCTGTGATTAGAAAAAAATGTGCACAGTGCAACTTTTCACTGTTGCATCACTAGATAAAGCTTTAATAGTGGAGTGGTATGGAGAAGGAATTACTGAAAAGGAAGATGCCAACTTTCAGCTCGTTTCCCAGAAATAACATGGGAGAATTGAACCTAGATTTTAGCTGTTTTCTTGTTAAAAACCTGCTCTCTTAGATTCTCCAAAGACTTCTAAAGAAGGTTGTAACTCTACCAGAGTTGTGTGAGTGTCTTGGTGGCTTCCCTCACCACTCTTACAAAGTCAGACATATTTACCATATGGAACCATGCGGACAATTCCATGAGACTGTCACATCTGTACCCGTTTTCAATAATTCTGTTGTGATCTAGCCAGCCCTGAGATGTCTTATTATCTGTAGGATGAAAAAATAATGGGCACACCATAATTCTTTGGGACAACTAAAACACAGCAGAACCATTGAAAGTGGTAATGGACGTGACAGTCTCATGGAATTGCCCATATTGCTAATGATTGTTTTAACTTATGTTCAAGATACTTTCTCAGACTTGTCTAAAGAAAAGTGGCCAAAAATTGATACTTGTACATTAAAAATACTACATTTAGTTTGTCCAAATAGTTGCTGATTCTAAAAATAGAAGGACTATGTGCACAAACAGCTGTAATTCCTAAATGGTAATTGGGATGTCTGTTAAACTCTGTAGTAGTGTTGAAGCATTCATTCATTCATTTTTCTATACCCACTAATTCAGTTTAAAATTTCAATCAGTGTCAGTGTCCAAATACTTATGGACCACACTGCACAATGTTGAACTTACGGGTCATTTGACTTCGGTATGAGTGTCCCAAGCTCCTTGATCCTGTAGTTTATGTTGTATCTTCTTCTTCTTTCAACTGAACAAAACAGAATGAGAAGGACGGAGAGACTATTAGGCCTTTGTAAGCTGCATTGCTCAAGGCTACAAACTGTGAAGGCAGCGCGATGCACTTACTCAAATTATGATTGTCTTTTTTCTGCCTCTCTTTGGCCATCACTCTTGTGTCGTGCTCTGTGAAAAAAGAAAAAAAAAGTATATCACAGACGGAAATGGATCGATTAGCCACGCGCACCGATTTAGAAACCGCACATTGATGAACAAAAGACGCCACAGAAGAGTCTAGTCAGGAGACGCACAGTTATTTCGAGGGGGCAGTTCACCAGGGTCAGCCAGAATACGGCGTTTCCGTGCAACAGACACACACATTTTAACATCGAAACAACCCAATTTATCCCCTCAAGCATGTCTACTACTCGGTGTAGAAAAAAAGGTCTTAGACAGTGAACAAATTCAATAATTGTCCCTGGCGAAGGACAAAAATGCCACTGCATCCATATATGTATTCACATTCTTCCAAATTACATAATTGGGGACCCAAGATTGGATTTCCCAATTTGTCTGTGTTGATTCAATCAAGTCAATTTAAACTCTGTGTAGAAGACTATTGTCCACTTCGCCCACTCAAATTACTATTTACTCATTTGGCTGTTGAAAGTGAAGGGTTCTTCGGGCTTCTTTTCTGTTTCCTAAATCAATTAGCCTTCTTTGCTTGAAGCATGACATTAATAACAAAAGTCTTAAAGGGCCTTTTGTTTTGTTTTTTGGTGGATTTTTCTGCACTGTGATGTCCTACGGTCTATTAATGGAACAAAACTGGAGTTGACAACAGTGGCGTGAGTGTTAGTCAAAAACTACTGCTTTTACATGTCTTTGATGTGTGCCGATGGGTGTCCACATAGCAGGGATGGCATGATACCACTTTTTCATGTTCATTACCGTTTACCAATACTAGGACTTTCAGTATCTGGCGATACTGACACCAATCAAATACCATTTTCCCATTCTTAAAACAACTAACTTGTTTATAAAAACTTTTGTCTGGATGTCCTTTGCTAACCTAGCCATCTAACAAAATATTAACCCACCTGTGGAAAAAATATTCTCTTCCTCTAAAGGAAAACGTCCAGGTAATTCCATGGTAACAGAATTACAATGACTGCAAAATCTGGCAATAATTTATCTTATTAAAAGATTTGCTGTGATTATAATTCTGTTACCATAGAATTGACTACACATGGCCCACAACATGAATGATATGAAATAGAAGAATGAGATTGGCTTTGGTTTCGTTTCTTTACAGAAAAAATTCCAATATCAGTTTTATTAATTTTGGCCTGAATTGAGTCAATATCTAACTAAAATATTGAATGTGTGCATCCCTAATGAAAAGTTGCCATTTATTTACACTGGTACAATCACCAAAACGTAAAGACTCAAGCCTTATGTGCCTTCCCATGCTCTGCATTTGCAATCAGGTTTACTTTGTGTTTGTAAGTCAGGCAGTTAAGGACCTTCTGATATCATGTTCGTTTTACTATACCTGTTAAAATTACATGTCGACTTTTGCTGAGTCTTTTAAATCAATTAAGACTTAAAACCCATTACGACTTTGGTTTCTATCATTTGTAGAATTTGACTCTATTTCTACATTTTAGCCTTTCGGTGCCACTACATTTGTTGGCTGAGAGTCAAAATTATTGAAATTGTAAAGTTCTGATTTTTGTTCTTGATTTGGATGTTGTTTGTCTTTTGATTGTTGTTCTATATCTTTTTCTAATTTAACTTGTTCTTACAGAATTTTTCACTGTTTGATTCTAAAAAATGAATTATTACTCTTATTAAACAGCAATAAGAGCAAGAGCTTTAAAGAATGGACAAAATACCTGAGAACTTGATGCAATTCTTTTTACTTGTACTAAAGCAAGTGCTTATAACTTGTTTAGTTGTTGGATCAGTTGCTACGGTATGGGTTCATACCTGTGTATTCCCTTTTTACAGTGAGCTTTGTGGGGTTAGATGTGGGACTCATTCCACCATTAGCAGTGTTCATACCTTGTTCAGCCCCATAGATGTCCAACATGCTGCTGCTGAGGGACACCTAAAGAGGAAAAACAGATGGAGAGATAAAGAGAGAGTCCACCGGAGGTGAAAAATGGCACAACACAAATATAGTCAGAAAATGTTTTGATATATTGGGTAAGATATGCAATATATTGACTTTGGACAGGGAATCCATTATTAGCAATCAAGTCTAGGAACATGCACTGACACCACATCCACCCAATTATGAAACCACAACAGATCCTAGATGGTGACCACCCAGATAGTCAACTGGTCTTATCACCAATCCCCAATGTAGCCTTTTATATGTCACACACCCAAGTGGCACAAGGGCATCCCCTTGGTCTTTTGTGCACTGGAATGTCCACAGAGAAACGCACCACATAGTCAAAATGTTGGGGATATTCCATCATTGGAGTATCTCAAAGTAACTGATTTTTGACACTAAGCCATCCTAATGGTACCAAGGAACCTTCAAAGACATTCAATCATCACCGTAGGTGCAGTTAGTGCCCTGGTCTCACAACCATAAGAATGAAGGCACTAGAACCCTGATGATGAACTTTCATTCTTCTAGAAAGATATTTATACCAAAATATGTTCTAGCAACAGATACGAGAGGCCTTAGTTTTTATCCTTCATACCCAAAGTTATGAGTTCAAGTTCATTGCTGCACAGACACAATACGAGTTACATTGGTGCCGTGAGCCGGATGGAAATTTAACTTACGGGATGAGTGTAACCCTATTACATCTCACTCATCAACTTCGAAAGATGTTCTAGTAACAGATATGTGAGCCCTTTGGTTTAGGCCTTGTGGTTAGAACATCTGCTTCCCATACTCAGCAGCCAACACAACACAGATTGCGTTGACATGAAACCTCCATGTTTCCACCACAACATGTTAATATTTCAGCTAATTAGGTCTGTTTTCCAGGGTTTTACCCTACAGTCACATTAGCTATAAATGAGGGTAAAGGGCGTTCCAGCGGTTTGCACATTAACATTTTCATAAGATGTCATGTAAATCATTTCAGAGGTGTTATCTGGTTACAAAAACAGCATTTTTAAGTTTAGAGGTGTTTATTTCTCCCTAACTTTGACAAATTATACGAAAAACATTTTATATTTATACAGATGCACAGCATCATGCTGCCTATTCACTTGGATTTGCATTTGCCATGTTGTGTTGTTCAGTATTTGTATAAAATAAACTTTTGGTCTATTTTGGCCGGCCTAGCTAGCGGCAGAGCGACTGTTGTCTCTTGATGCTCCCAAATGGCTACTCTGATTGAAAATGAATGGCAAAAAGGTTGCTTTGCCTCTGTTGCTTGGAGCTAACTCGACCATAGCTTTAGAGCAACAGAAATCAAGCCAAAGCTACCGTCGTATTTTAAAAGTTAGCAACAGCAGCTTCAATAAAATGTGTTAGCGATTAGTTGTTGGGGCTAGCTTCAGCTAAAGTTTTAGTGGTTTATCGTTTTCACATTATCACAGATAACCTTTTAGTTAGCATATTAGCGGCGATCGAAGCTAATTTTTAGATTAGCTTTGCTGCTGATGTCGAAGGAGAACTGCAGCAGTTTTCATACATCATGTCACGAGTGTTGTTTTCTGAGCCTTTGTTTAGGAAATCGGACACTGACACAAAGTGGAAAGATCAGAGGCTTGTGGAGAAACACGTCAGCCCCGAGGCGGCGGGCTTTGGTCCGCTCAGCGGGAACCTGCTGCATCCACATGCCAATCTAAGCGGAGCAGGTCAAACCCAGTGTGGCGGTCGTGAACTGTTCGCAGATGAAGATAAAGATTGTGTCACAACTCTCAGAACTTAACCCAACTTGTCCAAGCCCGGGCTCGCTCCTCTCTGTGGTTATTTTTTAGTTCAAGCACGCGGCCTTGATCCG